>NW_027185664.1:4755121-4760917 GCF_028583685.1 Petaurus breviceps papuanus | reverse complement strand
TTCCTTCCTTCCTTCCTTCCTTCCTTCCTTCCTTCCTTCCTTCCTTCTTCATTCATTCTTTCTCTCTTTCTTTCCTTCTTTCTATAATAATTCACCATTTATCATCTTCAGAAAGTGTCAGCCGTCTCTTGACAGCTGGATTTGAGTTAGAGAGCTCCCCACGAAGGTCCCTCTTTCACATTACCCAGTGGATTGGGGAGCATTTTTCAATTGCTGCAGACAGGCAGTGAATATGAACAAAACCGTATCTTAGGCCTTCTTTCATAAACAGAATCCTGTCATCAGTGTCAGAAGAGGAAAGCTGTCACATCGGTTTCTTTGTTCGGCCTGGTTTTCTGCTGTCAGCATCGAATCTCTGCTTCCTGACTTGTCCCTCTTTGTCATCTCAACAAGGTCAACTCATCCGGCCTCAATTCTAGTGCCCCTTGAACAAGGGCAAGTAGAACTGAGGGCAAAGGGAAAACAGGCCCGGGGACTCAGTGATTCAGACCTGGCAAGAGGACCCATCTTGTTGAGAAAAGGAACGTTAGGGATGTCCTGCTTCAGAGGACAGGCCACAGCACCAAGACTCGGGAGGAGAGAAGTGATCAGGAAATGTATCCATACTCACAGTCAACACTGAGTAGAGCTCAGGTGTTGGCAGGGAGATTTTACCGTTACGTTGATGTCCTCAAAATCCCTTTTGAACAGTAATAATCTCTGAAAGTGGTGGAATGACACCATGAGAACAGGTGAAATCAAATAAAAAATTTAATTCAAATTGTAGGTTTAAAACCAGAAGGCCATTTTCTTCGCTTTATTAGGCTAAAGAGACGAAGGCCCAGAGAAGTTAAGTGATTTATCAAAGGTCACTAAAGCAGTAAGTAGCAGAGCTGGGATTCAAACCCAGGACCTTTGACATCTTGTACCATGCTGCCTCCCTTACATTTCTTAGATTTTAACAATCACAATCAGACTAGATTTTTCGCCATGTCTGTCTCTGCTGTGTTTATTATAACCCTAGAATTTGGGGTCATTATCTTCTGCAAAGAAAAAACTCCAGTCTAATTGCAAGCCAATATGCATAGTCAAAGCCCCATCTTGGGGTTTTAAAATTCATCTATAATAGGCCCAAATCCAATGACCTCTGGCTTCTGCCCCAAGCATTTTCTTACAGTTTTGGCCAGGAGTAAAACAAAATGTACATAAATAGAGTATGAAATGACATAGGCCTCTTCTGACAATTACTCTGTTTCACGCCAGGAAGCTCAAGAAGACTCATGGAATTGAATTAGATGTTTGCATATTCAGCTTCAAATTTGTTTTTCGCACATGTCCTACCTACACATTCAGGTCTCTGGACTATGCTTTAATTCTGTTTGGCTCCTCTACAGAAATTTCTAATACCACATCATCACTCGAATCAGTATCAGCAGCCTTTCTCTAGACTTGTGTGAGTTTGACTGCTTCCTTCCATAAACTATGGGAAGCAACCTAAATCCTATCAGTCAATCAAAAAGCACTTATTTATTAAGTCCTTATTAAATGCTAGGTACTGTGCTAATATTGAGAGCACAAAGACAAAAATGAAACAATCTCTGCCTTCAAGGAGTTTACATTCTAAATTTATATTCAAATTGTAACTTGTAAGGTTGATATACAGGTAGACCTTGCCTGACAAGATTAACTGATTCCACAAAAACATAACGTTAGGCAAAGTTAAATGGGAATGATCTTATAAATGTGATAGGGGGCATTTCCCTAAAAGAGGTTACAGCAGAGTCTCATGATGTCATGGTGGAGTTTAACTATAATGTATCAATGATGTTCATAGGGTCATAGATTTAGAGCTTGAAGGGACTTTAGGGGCTAATACAATTCTCTCATTTTACAGATACTGAAGCCCAAAGAGTAACTTCATAGATTGTAAATGGCAAAAGTTGGGATATAAACCTAAGCCCTTTCATTGTTTTTCATTCATTTTTTATCCCCCCATGGCTCTTAAAACAGTAGCACTCCATAGCCCTCAACTAATCAGGCAATCAAGAATATGAGGTTCTAGGGGCGGCTAGGTGGCGCAGTGAGTAAAGCGCTGGCCCCGGAGTCAGGAGGTCCTGAGTTCGGTTCCGGCCTCAGACACTTAACACCCACACAAAAAAACTAGCCATGTAACCTTGGGCAAGTTACTTAACCCCAATTGCCCTCCAAAAAAATGCAAAAAAAAAAATAATATGAGGTTCTAGTTCCAAATCTTTACTAGTGTGCTGTGTGACCTTAATGAAATCACTTAACCTCTCTAGACCTCATAGATATGTTTGTCTTCCATGCTCTCTTCTCACCTCTACCTCATGAAATCCCTAGCTTCCTTTAAGACACAGTTCAAGCACCACATGCTACCTAAAGCCTTTCCTGATGGACCCCTTCCACCAAGATGCTATTATCCTCTCCCTAAAAAAAGGAATTGCTTTTTATTGGCCTTGTATATATATGATTTTTTTTCTTATCTGTGTTCTTATAGTTTCACCCTCAATAGAATGTGTCTTGAGGGAAAGGACTGTTTTGCCTTTTTTCTTTGTAGCTTTTTCAATGAATCTGTGAAATGAAGACATGAACTTGCTTATGGGCGATGCTTAAAAAATGCTTGAGGAATGAATAAATCTTTTAAGTTCTCTTCTAGAATCAACAGGAAAATCTGATTCTGTAGTGCTACAGTTGGCTTGAAACCTGCATCAGCTTTGGGACTACTCACAATCTCCCTGGAAGACCCTAGACAGGAGTTTCTGGGGGACATTATGGTGAAACAAGGTGTTTCTAGCCAGTCCAACGGGTAATGTGTCTGCTTGTTCTGAGACACATGGCACCTGTTTCTGTACTTTTGGTTGCTTCCTCAGCCTACTCCTGGTTTGTCCCAGAGGGGTCATCACCATTAGGCTAGTAGCAGCTGCAGAAGCCTTTCCGTCTCCTGGTACAGATGAATCAGCACTTAGCAGGGGCAGGCAGGCCCAGAATCCCGCCTATATGTGGCCAGACTAGCCTGCCTGGCTCTTCCCTCCCAGTCATTGACTCTGTGGGGATGCTCACCTGTCTAACCACAACTGTAAGAGTGATGACTGACAACAAGTTCCCAGCAGCCGACTTACCACCCTGGGGACTCATAGGGCAGGTTTACATCAGAAGCAGGGAACTCATTCAAGAAACCTTGAAGCCAGAAGGCTTTCCCAAATAGTGCCTTCGTTACTCAATACTTCTAGATGATTCTTTGAGCCAAGGGTATTTATGAAACTTTCCTGCCCCAGACAGAGACAGCCTGATTTACTGGGGGTTTTTAGGGGGGAGGGGGACAAGTCGGAGAAGGAAAAAGGAAGCTAACAAAATAAACTGAATTTCTTCCCTTCAACTTACCCATTTTTCTTCCTTCTAAAAGCTGTACCCTGACTTTGTGTATGGATTCACTATATGGTATTTGGAAGTCTTTTCAAGTGGAAATAATGTTCTGTCCTTTGTATATCTGCCAACAGTCAGATGGAAATTTTAAGATTTTGGCCCCTCTTTGTATTTGCTCCACTCAATTCAATTCAACAAGTATTTATTATTGTTCAGCAAACTACCATACTCAATGGATCTGTCCTGCTTGTGATTGACAATTACATGAGCCTGTGATATAGCTGGCCAGGGTTGGGGTGCAGAAGCTACCTGGTCCTAGGATCATATGTAGTATAGGAAACTTGGGCTAAAGGAGGACTTGGAAAAATTATGAACCATATCCTAGGATCATGACTTTACAGTTAAGGGGACCTTAGAGGCTATTAAATCCAACTTCTCTCTCTCTCTCTCTCTCTCTCTCTCTCTCTCTCTCTCTCTCTCTCTCTCTCTCTCTCTCTCTCCAGATATGTGTGTGTGTGTGTAAACTGAGGCTCAAAAAGGTTATACAGTTAGAAAGTATTAGAGGTAGGATGAAAGTAACTGGTGGCAACAATTTCTATTTAGGGCCCAGTTGTCTTCAGAGAATGTGTCTAAATGCTTCAGTATAGTTATGGTCTTCGCTGGCCCCCAAAGAGACCAGACCATGACTTCAGCCTCAGAAGGCCAACACTCACAAATCTGACTAACTCATCACAGACAAAAACTAAACCTATATCAGGGTATCTGAGAGGCTTTCAAAACATTTGCATGATATGGACAGAGCTCTATAGATAATTTGCATCATAACTGAGCAGTTTAAAAGTAATCCAAACTTTCATAAGATTCTTTGAAAGAAACAAGAAACTGGTCAGTGATAGACATGCAACTGAACATTCTAGAGGTCAGTGAAAGGCCATGAACGATATCATTACTGCCAGCAAAAGTAAACATTGATTAAGTTCTTACTATGTGTAAGGCACTGTATGAGCTACTCAGGACATAAAAAGGTTTAGAATACAACACCATAAGAAATTTCTAATCCACTAGGGAAGGCAGAACTAGATCAGAATTATAGACTCAGATTTAAAGCTGGAAGAGGCCTTAAAAGTCATCTAGCCCCACCCTCTCATTTTACAAATAGGAAGCTAAGGCTGGGAAAGGTTAAAGTGATTTGCCCAAGGTCACAGAAATGTAACTAACAGAGTTTGGATTTGAACCCAACTTCCAGACTCTCCCCCCAACTTCCCAATTACATATACATGTACACACACATATATGTATACATATATATACATATCTGTATATATGATTATAGATAAGATAAATGATGATACAAGGCAAGTGTTCAGTGAATGTCAGAGTAGATGAGAATTAGAGGAAATGAGAGGATGGAGCAATTATTGTGGGCTTGTCAGAGAAGGCTTCATAGAAAAGAAAGAACTTAAGAAAGGATGTGAGTTGTATCCTGAAGACCAGATAAGACTTGGATAAACAGGAAGGAGGAGGGAGGGCAATCCAAGCAAAGGATTGGGATGAGCAAAGCAATGGAGACCAGTATGTGTATTGTACTGAATGTTCCTAAGGTGATGAGATGCAATGGAAAAATCTGGCCTGTACAGAAGGGAAAATAAAGCTAAAAAGGAAGGTTGGAACTAGATTTGGGAGAAACTTTGAATGTCAGACTAATAGTTATAGACTTTATTCTTCAAGTTGCAAGAAGATATTGAAGATTTTTAAGCAAGAGAATGACATAATCAGAACCAGCCATACGACTGGAAGGTGAAGAGTATCAAGCAGAAAACTTCCAGAGGTCAGATGGGAGGCAGAAGGGTCTAACAGAAAGACTGCAAAACTTGGAGACCCAGGATCTGAATCCCAGATCTGCTACATACTGCCTGGGTATCTTCTGGCAAGCCCATTAACTTCTCTGGGCCCTGGTTTCCTCATCTGTAAAATGAGGCAGTAGATTCCATGACTCTAAGGTCCCTTCTGGTTTAAAATCTAAACCTACATATGATCCAATGAATAACTTCTATTTAAAGCATAAAATCATAAATGAGTTTAAACTAAGTAGAGACAATGTAGACAGGTTAGAAAAAGTAAACACACAGAGAATGGGAATTAAAGAAGTAACAAAAGAATTTCTTTTCCCCCATCAGTTAGCCTTGGACAGAAATATCCAGGTTGGGGGTGAGTTATCAGATACATGATTCAAAAAGCATCCTTTGCTCCCAAATGAATCAAACCTTCCTGTTATTTTGTCCACCAATCTTTCCCAAGCTTCTGTTGCTGCTAGTGATTCCTTAGCCTGAATTAACGTAACACAGATGACTGAGCTCCCCCTGGGGGAGATTAGGGAGAGACACAGCCATAGCTCTCTCTCTCTTCTCTCTCCTCTCTCTCTCTCTCTCTCTC
>NW_027185664.1:4688154-4754721 GCF_028583685.1 Petaurus breviceps papuanus | reverse complement strand
TCTGTCTCTCTCTCTCTGTCTCTCTCTCTCTGTCTCTCTCTCTCTCTCTCTGTCTCTGTCTCTCTGTCTCTCTCCCTCTCTCTCTGTCTCTCTCTGTCTCTGTCTCTGTCTCTCTCTCTCTCTCCACCTCTCTCACGTTTCTCCTTGATTCTCGGTCTCTCTCCCTCTGTTTCTCATCCACCCCCACCTCCTTTCTTCCCTCCCTTCCACCCTCACTCCTCCCTCCACTGTGATTTGCTCAGGGACCTGACTGGTCCCTGAGCAAATCCATCTGCTTTCCCTGCTGTTGCTATAAACTGTTTTTTTCTTAGTGAAGTTTGGTTGGGTTTTTAAAAATCAAACTAAAACTTATTTGTTGTAAGAATGGGTGTAGCCTTTTAGGTGTGGGTTCCTGTTTTCTCTTGATTTTTATCTGCTCCATTGCTGCCTTGTTGTATATTGTATTTGAATAAGCCACAGTCTTTCTTTCACTATGAGATAGAAAACATTGATCATTTTTCCCATTCTTTCTCCCTCTCAATAGACAAGCAACCCCCTTCCCAGAAAGAAAGTTAAATAAAACTATAAGGTATACTTTAGTGGTTTTCTTAATGAAATACAGAAAGACAGAGGAGAAAGAGGAAAGGGGGGAAAATAGGAAAGAAAAAGGAAGGAAGGAAGCAAGGAAGGAAACTAGTTTTCTATAACTCCATCTCTCTTCCTCCCTGCCCAGATCATCGGATAAGTATAAATATCACATAAGCATTGATTATTCTCACCAAAGCTGCCTCGTTTGTCAAAACCTACCTGGTCTAACTAAGTGAAAGGGGAAAGCATGAAAAAAAACAAGAAGGGAGGATTGGGGGAGGGAGTGCCTAGGGAAAGAGAAAGGTTGGGTGGAAAATAAATATTGTTTCAGTGCCTCTTGCAACAAAGAAAGTTTTAGGGATTAGACTTCTTAAAACCAGAAACAGGCCTTGAGAAAGCCAAAAAATAGGAGCTTCTGACATCTGGAAGAACTCAAATTTAATGACCTGAAGAGGAAACCCTTGTAGATAAAGAAAAGCATTTTTTCTTTGGGGCACTCTGAGGATAATCTTGTGGTTTGTGGTTTATTGATAATGGCAAGAAAAGACAAAGAGGCCAACCTTTTCATTAACGAATAACAAACAGGCTTTGAAAGGCATTTGTATGACTTTTCAAATAATTCATTTTCAGAACTGTCACTCATGCAACATTTCAGCATAAATGAAACTACTTTTTAAAAAAATGCTCAGGGAATAAAGTATCAAAATTTCACAGTTCTCTTTGGTATAAATACAATAATTCAGCCTTGAATTTTTATATAGCAGATTTTCTCCAGAGCATTTAAAATACCCTTTTCACGTCTATTGCCCTATCCTCTCCATCATCCGTCATGTTTGCTCAGTGGAAGGCCAAGAGATTGGAAATGGCTTATTTAATTATGAGAAATTTAAATCCATTAGGAAAAAAGTCGAGGTTCAGCACACCTAACAAGTTTCTTTGAAAAATTTCTGTAGCTAATTTCCCTTCTTCTTTCTTACCACAGTGTTCCGACTTTCTACTTCACGAAGCTCTGGTGCTCCCTGATTCTTCTCGCTCTTCCTCTCTGCCTCAATGCCCTGCCACTAAGTACAGTTACTCTTCCTCCTTCTTACTGTTCTCATTCCACTGTATAAGTGACACATAATTTTAAAATAATTCATCAGATTTTAAAATGCCATTCTACTGATACACAACTGTCTAGGTCAGAACTTAAAATGAACATTTCTTGGGTTTTGATGATATTGGAACCAATCAATCAGAAAGTATTTACTGAGTGCCTGCTATATACTTGGGCTATAAAGCTTCCAACATATTAAGTAGATCATACAGCTAGTAGAGTCCACGGAGTTGAATCACCTCATGGTACAGATGAAGATACTGAGGACCAGAGATGTTAAGTGACATCCAACATCACATAGGTATTAAGTAGCAAATTTGGGATTTGAACTTGAGTCCTCTAACTCCAAATCCAGAGCTGTTTCTACTGTACCACAAAAGAAGAATTTATAGGACAGAGTCAGAGTCACAAAAGATGAGAAAGTGAGGATGGGTTGTGACCTGGATTGTTGGATGGAGTGATTCACACTGATGAAATTACAGATTTACCAAACTACTGAAGCACCAATCTCTAGTTACCTAACATTTTAACCTCTCCTTCCTCTCAGAGAAATACCTTGAATAGCTTGGATAAAGATTCCTCATAACACTCAAGTTGTAATATCATTAATGGCACCAAATAATACAACCTAGAATAATCAAGTTACCCAGAAGAACCAACGGCATCTTAAGTAACTTTACTAATACCAGCAATAGGAAGGAAGTCAGTCCTCTGAAATCGTGAGTCAGCAAAGAAGTAAGAAACCATTTTCTGGCCTTGCTTCCATGTGTTCCCAACAGCCAACACATGACAGAATACAGATTTTGTTAATAAACAGTGTACAGAGAGACAGCCACTTACCTATATAAATGTAACATGTGGATATACTGATTCTCCAAGATTTCATAATTGGAAATGATGTTTGACTCACTAATAGCATGGCCATTTTTATACCAAGTTACGTCTGGCTTGGGCTGACCTGGTAACAGAAATTAGGACATTGCTTTTCTTTTCTTTAAACAGATGTTTTAAAAAAAATTTAAAAATTTGCTGAGCTGTGATCACACTGAATAGCCCTGGGAACAGTATGGACAGTACCATAAGTCAGTAAGACCGAAAAGATTAATGCCTTCAACATAAGTTAGTTTCTAGTGGAAATTAAGGGGATGACTGAGAAAAGAGTTAAACTGGTTTTACAAATATTATTTTCCTTTAAAGTGCCTAAGAATTAAGGAATCTAGGCTGCTTGGGTAGGTGCTGCTGTCCTGTCATTCTTAATTTAATTGCCAGAAATTAATCACTGGCCCTTTCTATACTTTTCTCCCTGTAGTGAGTTCATTAGTCAGTAGTGCAACATTAGGCAATGCTGACTGGGTGGATATGGCGAAACCCTGGAATTTGCAACCTATGGGCTCTTTTCCCATTTTTATGAAACTTTTAGGTTGGGCTACTATTTGGGTATAAGCTATGTAAAGTCCCAGGGGACTTTTTTTCTTAAACTAATTTCCATCTCAGGGGAAATCCTTAAAGGTGTTGCAACAGGAGAAAAAAAAAAGTATCAGGACTTTGAAATGTCTGGTCATCTTAAATTCACTTCCAGAATGTGCTCATAATCCTCTCATATCATGTATCTAGGAATTTCTGGCTGACTGCCCCAGCTATCATTAAAGGTAGTGATTCTTATCCTTTTAAGGACATTTAAAGGAGAAAAAAATAAAAGGAGGGTGAGGGAGACCACAAGATAAAGGCAGCAAGGACATGTACAGAGAAAAGATCGCAGAGCTTGAAAAAGTCCACAAAGGTCTCTCATTCATTTTTATCTCCCTGACCTCAGCTCTAATGGCTGCTTCTTGACTGCCTCCTTTGAGCATGCTGTGAATGTCCTTCCTGGAAAATGAGACAAATTCCTCCTCAATGGCTTGTCCCTTCAGGTAGGAGCCTGAGTAAGTGATCTGCTGAGTGAGAGGCAGACAAGCTGGCAAGCCAGGACATGCCTTTCCCCTGGGCTCTTGCTATGGGTATAACTTCCACGGGTACCTCATCCAAGCAAATGATTAAACAAATAGGAATTGCTTCTTTGTGACTGTTTTTATCCGTTAGAGAAGGTGAGTCCAGTTTGGGCCTTAGAGTCATTTGACCCTCTTTTACCCCTTTACTTCATGGTTCCCTTTCAATCAGTTTTTATTATCCTCATTTCTCCTGTGATTCATTTCTTTTTCTTTTCAATGTGATTCATATAGAGCAAGTTTTTGAAGGCAGAGCTCACTTTATTAAATCTATGCAGGATGATATTAAATTTGAAAGTATAAAATAGTATACGTGTAAGCAAGGTTGGATTTTTGTTGTCTTCTTTTTGGAGTTCGGTTTCCCAGGCTTAGGTTAAATTGTGAACATCTGAAGGATGGATCTCTTTTGAACCCTGATAATTCACCAGTCAGAGGTCGAGTCTCTGTTATGTATTCTGGGAGGTTGGCATTTTACTTTGGGGTTTTGTACATGAAGAGGATCTTTTGATTTCTTGATTGAGACACTGAGTGGCCATTTGTTAAGAGCCCCACAACTGCTTAGATGTCTGTGCTCCCTCGATCCAGTGATGTATTTAAAGTATAGGACAATATTGCTACGTTCAGACAGCTGGAGCCCGTCTTTGTGCTCATTTCTCTGCTTGTATTTTCCTCTACAGGGTCATCAAGGTGATGACCTTTCCCCTGAACTGATGAATGTAATTAAAAGTAGTAAATCATTTTTGGACAGTCTTTCCTTTAAAAGCAGATGAAAATACCTGTGCTAGCAGGCCATGCTGGGTGTGCTAGGGTGCTTGCTAAGACAGATACTTTGTATAACTAAAACAGTTACTTTGTCAGGACACTAGAGCCATAAGTAGCAGCAGAACAAATTGCTAGAGGGCACAGACGTTGGTTGGGGAGTAAAAATGACAAAAATAACATATAAATGGGACCTCCCTGTATTGTCAGGAACTCACTGAAATACAATCAAACCCAATTCTTGGATAGGCTGGGCCCACCTATAGACTATATATTGAAAATCATCATCTTGGACTCTGATAGTCACCAAGTGACTTAATCATTTCAGTCCTTGGATGGGAGAGAGTAGATGCAATGGAGGCGAAGTCCAATCTGTAAGTTTTTGTAACATTGAGGCTATTTGGATAACATTGAGAAATCTATTCTGAGTGCCAGAGGGGCTAATAAAAATCTAGGTTTTTGCCTCTATCTCTGTCCTAGTCCAGATGCATAACCTAAAAACTATAGATGCATATATCCCATGAAGTCACCTAAGAAAAATCATTCCACAACTCTGCCAAAAACAGGCCTATAGCATAACCTTTGCTGAGAAAGTACAGGCTGCTGCATCTCTTCTGTTTCTCTACCCTCATTCTAATGAAATATATAAGACCTAGATTAAGGGATACCAAAAAAGGTTTGGGTCATGGACTTAGAGTCAAAAGACCTGGTCCAGGTGTCCAAAGTGCTATGTAATCTTGGGCAAGTTATGTGACTTTTCTGAATTGCAGTTTCTTCAACTCCAAAATGAGAATCATCATACTTTTTTTTTCCCCTTAAATACAATCCTAATCTACTTTACACTTGCAAGTTTGATATTATGTTATATAGATATGGTATTGTGAGCTCTGGCTTCAAATACTTCAAAAAACAAGAAAAGAAAAGGAAAGAAGGAATGAGAGAGAAGTGAAGGGTAAAAGATAGAAGAAGAGTGGAAAAGAAACCAGAGAATAATAAATTGAAAGGAAAGTATAGCTAAGCTGTAATTGGGATCAGCTCCACCCCTGAGTAGAAGAAATCCTGTGATTTCTCAAGGTAACACAGAATTGTTAAAAGGATCAGATTAGATAATTTATAGAAAGAGCTCTAGAAAACAGGTTCTTAGCCTGGACATCAGTGAATTAAAAAAAACATTTTAACAACTATTTCAGCACAATTTTTCTAAACCTCTGTATTTTATTTTTATGAGCATCTAAAACATTATTATGAAGTGTCTATAAACTTTCACCTGACTGGCAAAAGGATCCATGATATAGTAAAGGTTAAGGAACCTTAGGCCATTGGAAAAACTACTGTGACAGGAAATCAGGAAACCTCATTTTAGACCCGTGAACTTGACCATGGCATTGAAACTCTTGGTGTCTTAATTTCCCAATGTGCAAACGAAGAGGGTTGTATTTGATCATCTTTAGGAGTCTCCTTCAGAGTTGAGAGTCTATAATTCTATTTGAAAGTAAATAAGTGTTATTCCTTCCTATTTATATCCAAGAATATAAATGGAGGGCACCTCCTTGCCCATTTAAGGGGATAGAACGGTTAACTAATTTACACAAATTTCAATTTATTTTATTAGAAAGTGAACATAGTCACAAAGGGTATCGCTATACTGGCAGCTCCATTATTCCTACATTTGCCAATTAGCCGGACCTTTCGCTTCTCCTCTATTCACAGATTACTCAAGTTTTATCCATCTATCTATTCATTTGTTTTTGTTTTCTCAAAGAGGGCAAACAGGGAGAAGGAAATTAATTTAAAAAGTCATGCTAGTTGGTGGCTGCTCTAGTAGGAAAATAAAGTAGAAAATGAGGAAAAAGATCCAAGATATTATTTAAACAAAGTGGTTTGGATTAACGGTGGATTTCAGGTATCTATACTAGCTGCCGCAGATCATTAAGAGTGGATCAGCGCAGATAATAATATGAAAGGGCAACAAAACAGGTGAAATGCAATGGATCCCATTGCTCTTGTATGTCAAATTTTAAAGTATCCACCCTGCTTTGCCAAGAACAATCAGGAAACTACAAAAATGGAAATTCTATTAGTTGCAATCTTGCCCTCAGGCAGTTGCACCTGGAAACCAAGGGAATGAGCTTTTACATAGGGCCTGCTATGCCATAAGTACTGTGCTAAGCATTTTTTTTTACAAATACTACCTCCTTTGATCCTTCCAATAACTCTGCCAGGTGGGTGCTTTTATTAAGTAAACTGAGGCAAACAGAGTTTAATGACTTGCCCAGGTTCATATATAGTCACTTAGGAGGGAGGGTAGGTATGTATGAAAAATATTGCCTCGGAAAAAGAATAAGAAGCACCATGGATAAGTATACTGAATTAAAACATCAATGGAAAAGCACAAAAGGACTCTTCTGCAATTAGGTTTCAGATGCTCATTAGCCAGTGAGAATTACCAGATATTGTGCAGCGAAGAACAAGATCTGACTGCTCAGGAACCTTTTGAGAAGGTAAAGTTGAGAGGAAACACAGAGGGCTCCTCGGGGCCAGCTCAGAGTCCGTCATCCTTTCATTCCATGTAAATCTGGAGGAATAAAGTCTGATTTGTTAATTGTTCTTCATACTAAATTCTGGAATATATTCAAATTTTAGTGATTAAAGCTCTATCCCCTCAGTGTGACTTGGGGGAATCATCTCCATTGGGTACTGAACATTCATAGGGACAGGTGAGCTTTTCTAAAGTCAAAGTTAGTAAGTCAATCAGCATTTCTTAAGTGCCTACTGTATGCCTGGTACCATGCTACACACTACCACAAAGTTACTTCCTGTGAGCCAGATTAGGCTTTCCACCTGTTTTTCCTACCTTTGGACTAGCAAAATCTCTTAAGTATGCATAACTAAGACAGAGAGGAAAAACCTGGTGGAAACAAGATGGAGGGATTCACCCGACACTAGCAGTCTATTCTATACTGAAACATATCTTTTCTGCTTCTCCCTCCAACACATGGCTCTTATGCTAATCTTCTAATGCATGATTTGGATCACAGAACTGCTTTGCTCAAAAACTTTTGATGGCTCCTCTTGCCTACTGTATAAAGTGTGAACTCTTTATCCCAGTATTCAAGGCTATCCAAAAGCTCCAAATTACTTGTCTAGCACTATCTCATATTGTCCCCAATTTGGACTACTGTTCTTTATGCTTATCCCAATGTGGTTTTCCTATTTCAGGGCCTTTGATCATTTAGATCAAACGAGATAATATTGGTAAAGTGCTTAGCACAGTGTCTGGCACATGATAGGTATTAGATAAGTGTTAGCTGTTATTAGCAGCCAGGTGCCTCAGGCACTCAGGACAGATTGCCAGGCCGATTTAGGAAGACTCTTCTTTCTGAATTCATATCTGGTCTCAAAGTGTCTGAGGCCAGATTTGAACTCAGGTCTTCCTGACTCTGTGCCCAGTGCTCTATCCGCTGTGCTATCTTATACAAGATATATATCTTATATCTAAAGCTCACTTTCCTCATCTGTAAATGAGCATGATAATATTCTACCCTCTAGCTTAGATGATTGTTGTGAGAACCAAAGATATATATATATATATAAAGCACTAAGTACGTAAATGTGAATTACTATTCTCTTTATTACGTAAGTGCCAGGCACAGTGCCTTGTTCATAATAATGTGTTTGTTGCATTGCGTCGAACTGAATCTGTCAGTTTTGTTTCAGTCATCTTCTCTTCTCATGCATCTCCAATATTTGTAAAAAGAAAAAAAATCATTATTTGAGCTTTCTACCTTATCTACCTACTCTTTCACATCTTTCCCCCTCTGCCCTGCCCTGCCCTGCCCTGAGGGTATCTGAAATAACTGTGTTCGATCTGAGTCACTGAGAAACTGAAAGACACTTAGAGAAGCACAGCCAGGATGGAGAACGGTTAGCTTGGAGAACCAGAGGCTTTAGCAGAACATGATGAACAAATAAATAAATGAATGAATGAATATCATTCGTTGAGTGCTTACAAAGACAGTGCTAAGCTCTGGGAATACATATACAGGCAGATGTCTATTTTCAAACAGTTGAAGGGCTATCCTGTGGCAGATGGATTGAATTTGTTCTACTTGACCCTACAGGACCTAATTAGGAACAATGAACAATTAGAGGTTAATACTTTGAGGATAACTGCCTCATACAACATATCTTTCCTTCAGAAACAGGAGAGATTATGTGGCTTCTAAGGTTTCGTTTAACTGTGATTATTTGAGAGTGAGTACAAACTACTGAAGTAATTTTGGTACCTGAAGGAGCCTTGAGATGCAGGGGGAATAGTATGAAATGAGTCATATGAAACAAAGGAAGTAACCTTCAACAATCACCAATAAAGCAAAGTATATTTTACCCTTCAATGGTATATCAAATTTTGTCAGGAATAAGCCAATTATTTTGAAAATGGTTGTAGAAAAGGTAACTATGAAATCCCAATCATCACATTTAAAGAGACCTTACACCTTCCAGTCAGTAACCTTCCCTTTGAAATGCCCATGGCCTCATATAGTAAGCTCCTGTATGTAACAAGTTTGGAAATTACTGAATTCTTCCTGAACTCGCACATGCTTAGCCAGGAGCCCCTCTCTTGTGACAAACAGACCTGGCCATACTTCCTGAAAAGATGTCAGAATGATCCTGGACATCGGGGTCTCATAATTAATCAGGGCAAGGACTATACAACTGTCCAGACCAAGGCCTGGCTACAATGGATGTGCTTATCTACCATTGTCAGACTAACTTTACTTCCCACAAGACTAACTTTGTTTCCCACACCTATTTTAGGCGGTTTTTGACTTTAAATATTCTCGCTTTCCCTATGGTCGGGGCAGCTCTCCTAAGGTTTCCTTGGGAGACTGTTGCTGGCCAGCTCAATAAACTGATGCTCAGAACAATTGGCATGGCTTGGGGTCATTTTTCTCTCTACCTGTCCATTTCACTTTCATTTGACTTATCATAATGACTTTTTAAAAAAAAATGTGGCTAATTTTAATGATATTCCTATGAACCCATGAAAAGAATTTCCCATTATTTTGTAATTCCCACCCTGCCATTGTTATTACAGAAAGAGCTCTCATCTCTCCCTCTCCCTAGAATCAAGGTAAGAGAATGACAGAACAAACAAAGTTATCAGGACCATCTCGACCTGGGTCACTTGCATCTCTTCTCTCGATTGCTCATGTTCTAAAATACTGAAAAAAGCACTTCATTTGACTCCTCTCATCATCTTGGCTAGCACATATTGCAACCACAGAGCACTGACTGTACCCAGGGAAGAAGGATGATAGCTAAGGAGTGTTATTTGAGGCTTTCTTTGAGGCTAAGAATCATTGCAGATAAATGCTAAGAGGTTGATTAACTGCAGCTATTTTAATCTGAATTTAACTCTGCTGCAGAGTGAGTCCAACATGTACAGTCAACCTGAAGTTACTGGGATGAATGGAAGGGAACAGTGGTGGGGTATTAGCTAATCTTAGATGGTAAATCCACCTAAATGGGGTTCCCTGCCCTGTGGCCATGAGCCAACTGGAGACTGTGGTTGCTGTCAGCAAGGAGAAGTGCTTCTGGGAGGAAGGCCCTGTGTCACCCCCAGGTGATAGGAAATGGATCCCAGACAACACACAGAAAAAGAACAGATATTTAGGAGCTGATTGTTAATGTTGCAGTAGAGATAATTTCTCACCATAGGTAGGCTGGGTTCTGCTTATGCAGAATAATCTTAAAATTTAACGACTGTTAATCTGAGCAGTAGCATTGTGTAATTGATATATTGTTGGATTTGGAGTTAAGAAGATCTGAGTTCACATCAAGGATTTCTAAGAAACCTTCTAGTTCTAAATCTCCAGGCTTGTAAATACATGCCCTTTCTAATGAGAATTAGGGAAGGCAACCCTACTCCAGTACGTAGTGGGGCAGGCTGGTTTAGGGCTATCCTGAAGAACAGAGAAAGAGTAAGTCTAAGGGAATTAAAATCATAGAATGTGAGGGCTTAAAGGCCCCTCTCCTGGGACAACCACCATTTAATGTCTGAGAAAACTGAGCTCTAAAGATATAGTCATTTATCTGACAAAACAACTATTTAAAGAAATAATAAGTATTCAGATTTAGGCATCTTGACTTCCAGTCCAAGACATGCCAAGACTGGACCTTATTATTCTGGCTGTCTAGGATAGGGAAGGCAAGCAATACTGTGCTATTATAAATATATAATGTACAACTAAAATAAGGAAGCAGATTTTCACAGTTTCCTAATCTCCAAAATGAGAATAATAGCACCTTCTTCACAGAGTTGTTGATAGGATCAAATGAGATAATATATGTAAAATGCTTTGCAAATCCTAAAACTCTGTCATTGTTACCTATTATTATCATTATTTTAAAGTGGTTTTTTTTATGGCTATAGGTTGCTACTACATCCAAATTTAATTTTCAAGCTCCCTCAACCCTACCCTCTTCTTTATCTTTTATGGAGACATTTCCCAACCTCTTGTTCAATAACTCTTGAACTTTCTTTCCCTCCAATCAAAGACCTTCTTTCCAAACTCTTATTCATGCTAAAATGTACATGATTTCTCCTTGGAAAAGTCTTCCTCTGGTGCCTCAGTGGCGTGAATGTGACCTTGAATTCCCAAAGTCAGTGTCAACAGTGCACAAGGACTAATAATTTTTACCCAAGTAAAAAGCCTTTAATTATGGTCTCAGCAATGAACTTTGCTCCCCAAAGATCAACCTAGCTAAGTATGAAACAATTATAACTAGAAAGGGAATGAATCCTTTGGCCTTTGGTGATCCACAGAATAGCTAAAAATACAAAATGAACCCAAACCAGGGAACCTCCTTCCTGTCCCATGAAAGGGCAGTGAAACATGGGAGAAGAGGCTTAAGAATGCTAAGAATTGCAGCAGCTAGGCACAGCACAGAGGGTAGAGTGCTGGATTTGGAGTCAGGAAGAATTTGAGTTTGAATCCTGCTTCACACTCTTATTATCTCAGTGACCCTCGGCAAGTCAAAACCTCTATTTGCCTTAAGTTCCTCCCCTGTAAAATTAAAATGATAATAGTACCTACTTCCCAGGGTTGTTGTGAGGATCAAATGAGATAATATTTGTAAAGTAAATTGTAAACCTTATGGTTTACAATATAAATTATGTGTATATGTATACATACACGATATATTTATGTTTGTGTATATATAATAATAATAACAATTATATTACTGGGCAGCTGTCACAATGGATAAAGTGCTGGACCTGGAGTTGAGACGATCTGAGATCCCAGGGTCAGGCTTACCAGTTGTGGGACTCTAGGCAAGTTACTTAACATAGGCCTGTTTCAATTTCCTTATTTGTAAAATGGGCATAAAAAATAGCACCTACCTCCCCAGGGTGTTGTGAGGCTAAAATGAGAAATTTGTAAAGTGCTTAGCAATCCTTCATATGCTAGATAAATTCTAGCTATTACCATTATTAACAGCTGACATTCAATGTGAGAACTTTGTTCAAGGTCCAGTGAACTTTTGGAGGAAGTGAACCACTTCTGTATAAGTAAGATAGGAAATAAAGGAGAGTCCTGTGGGTGTGGACATTATGAGTTCTGGGAATTCAGTACTAGTTTGGGTGTTTACAGTAGCTTTTATGCCAGATATTTTCGATAGGTGTAATACTCCAATGTAATACTCCAGCAGAGGGTTTTAGCAGGGTAGACCCTCCTTAAAGAATTGATCTCAACTCATGGACAAGAAGGACAAAGGGTAAGGCCACGTGGAGGGGTTCCACCAGAGGCACCAGTGGAGAGAGTATCTTCTTTCATGAAATCATAAGATCCAATGAAGTTCTAAGTATATTTGCCTTAATAGAGTCTAAAAGGCTGCCTTCTTGATAGGAAATTCATATTTAGGAGGGACCAAATGCCTAAATTAAAGGAATAAACCTTGTGGAATTTGAGACAAAGGAGGAGAAGGAGGAGGAGCTGACTTTACACATGCCTCTTCTCCCGTCTCAGCTGTGAGCCATATACAACCACCCCCTTCCTTCCCTCCGCCTCTCAGAATCTTTTTCATCTTTGCATTCCCAGTGTCTAACACATCATATGTGAATAACAAATGTTTGTTGACTTACTGTTCCACAGCCAGGGCCCGTAAGTGGGGTGACCAAAGAAAATGGATGTGGGGAGAACATCGACTCCTTTCCTTATTTTAGCTATCATTTTCTAACTGAGAGAGACTAGACTAGTCCAAGGGAATCCAGTGCCTGGCACATTGCTGTTATTGTTTGTCCTTCATTTTCTTTCTTTGGAGTTAAGTGACTTGCCCAAGGTCACACGGCTAGTTTTTGTGTTAAGTGTCTGAGGCCGGATTTGAACTCAGGTTCTTCTGACTCCAGGGCTGGTGCTCTATTCACTGTGCCACCTAGCCACCCCCTTGTCCTTCATTTTCAGAGGACCAATGACTTCACAGGGTAATGTCTTGACTTGCTGGTGAATTGGATTTAAGTGAGGCAGAGTTGCACAAAGTCATCAACTCCACTCTCTTCCAGAGTCATCAAAGTCCAGTGGCAAGACAAAAGTCAGTTCAGCAGGCAATGGCCTGGGATGCAGTGGATGACCTTGGTGTCTTCAATGTCTGACCAAGCTCTAACTGCTCCATAGCATGTGCTTCAGACACCTTCATGGCCACTGGAACAAATTGTTCTCATCTGCCCATTCTACCTGGCACATAGTAGGCAAGTGATAAATATTTGTTGATTAAGTTATTCAAGATGCTCATTGCCATGTTAGATGCATAGTAGTGATAGTGTTCTTTCCTATAGAGAATCATGGATATAGTTTTTAAAACAAAGGATGGATAAGGAAATTGATAGTCAACCTACAAGGGTGTTGGTAAAATTGTTTCAGGACATCCAGGACTAGGGAAGCATGGGTCTTTCCGCCTTACCAAAATTTAGGACATCCCTCAAAGTTTCTATCCTACTTTATCAGTCTTTCTAAGCAAGTCTTTGTGTCTAGATTTTAGAGACAGTTGAAATGAATACCCCTGGGGCAAAGGCTGCTGCTCACCCCTTCCTCTCCCTCTTTCCTGACTACATGGATTGTTGCAGGACCCTGGGACTGGAGATCATATATCTGAGTTATTGGGGCTTGGCGGGGAGGAGACACCAAATATCTAAAGCAGCCAGTTTGCTATTTTTACAGGATACCTTCAACAGTTTTTAGGGTTACTACTATTGAAGGTTGAGATAACAAACTACTGAGGGAAGGAGTATGTTGTTCAGGTAGAAGTGAATAGAAGTCCCTCTGTTTGAGCCTCTGTTATGGGGCTAAATGAAAAGGAGTGTCTTGTGGCTGTGGATATTATGAGTTCTTGGAATTCAGTACTAGTTTGGGTATTTAGAGTAGCTTTTATGCCTGATATTTTTGATAGGTCTAAATGGAAGCCCTTAGAGTTGTCTGAACTGTCCCCTGTAGTGATGATAGTGAAAGATATTTCCTCCCTAGTAATGAAGATGAAGGGGGCTGGAGTATTCTGCTACAAAAATTTCTCTTTTAATGATTGTGGGGGGAGTTGAATCTTCCAGGCATCACGTTGATTGCTACAGCCATTCCTGATCTCATAAGCATGGTACAAGATTACTCAGGTCCCAGCATGGGGTTATTGATTTTGTCAATGATGCCTTTTTCTCCAACCATGTGGCTGAGATCAATTAGTTTGTCTCTACTTGGGAAGGAGTTCAGCATACCCTCAGCATCATTCCTCATTCTTATTTTAACTCCCCTTCATATCGCCACAGGTTCTCTCAGGGCAAAGACTTCAAAAGGGCCTTACTTTCTGAGGTCATTGATGCTCACCATTATATTGATGGTATAATTCTGACTGGATCAAATGAAGCCACAGTTGCAAAAGCCTTAGATCTGATGGTGGTTCATATGAGAGACAAGGGATTGGAGATTAACCCACAGAGAAAATCAGTATCTAGACCATTCAGTTAAAATTTTGGTAATACATTGGAAGGGAAGAACCTAGATTATTCTAGATGTAAGAAGAAATGAACTATTGATATTTGTTCTCCTATAAACTAAAAAGGAGTTCCACCTCCCCCAATTCATGTAAAAGGTGACTCTGAACAAACTTCGTAGCTACAGAACCCACAGATACAGAGAAGCTAACATCCCACTGAGGACAGCCCAGCAGGCTGGCAGGAAGTAGCCAGCTCAGCATTCTGGGAGCCAAGCCCAGCCCAGTGAGAGCCTGAGGTTTTAGCTTCAGGGCGGCCTGACCAGTAGCTGGCTGGAGAGACTTCAGATCACCAGCAGCTGTCGCGGTTTTCAGAATTATCAACACATAGATGCTAAGGACAAAGTGAAAGGTCAGTGCAGTGTGGACATTAGGATCTGGTAGTTTGGGAGTGTGGCCCAGTCTTTATCCCCTGGAGGGAGAAGCTGCTGAGGCACCGCAGCCATGCAGCTGCTGCCACGTGGCAGCTTCAGCTCCTGGCCTGCAGATTGTAGGGGGACCAAGCGACCAGTCTGCAGGGTAAAATCGCTCCTGCTTTAACTTGTTTGGATCTGGATTGCGGTATAGGATGGAGGTCCTGGAGTGCATGACCAGCTTGCCAGAGCGTGTGGAAGCTTCATAGAGGGCCTCCAACTAATACCTTCAGCAGCTGAGAAAACCCCAGTAATTTGGGAAAAAGCTCCTGCTTCTGGTAACAGAGTTCTACTGTGGCAAAAAGCTCAAAAGTCAAGTAATTGAGTGGCAACATGAGCAGGCAAAGGAAGCAAAGCAAGCAGAGAAATCCAATTTTACACTCCTATTTTGAGGACAAAAAGGATCAAAGCATGGAACAGGAGAAAGAAAAAGAAGTCAAAACTCCTGAAGCAAAAGCTTCCAAGAAAACCAAGAGCTGGTTACAGGCCATAGAGGACTTTAAGAAGTATTTTGAAAACCAAATAAGAGAAGTGGAGGAAAAATTGGGAAGAGAAATGAGAACCATGCAAGAAAATTATGAAATGAGAGTCAACAACCTGACTGAAGAAAATAACACCTTAAAAAACAGACTAACTCAAATGGCAAAAGAGGCTCAAAAAGGTAATGAGGAGAAGAATGCCTTAAAAAGCCAAATTTGCCAGATGGAAAAAGAATCTCAAAAGCTCACTGAAGAGAATCATTCCTTCAGAATTAGATTAGAGCAAATGGAAGCTAGTGACTTTATGAGAAATCAAGATACTATTAAACAGATCCAAACGAATGAAAAAATAGAAGGCAATGTGAAATATCTCATTGGGAAAACCACTGACCTGCAAAATAGATCCAGGAGAGATAACTTAAAAATTATTGGACTACCTGAAAGCCATGATCGAAAAAGAGAACCTAGAAATCATCCTTCAAGAAATTCTTGAGGAAAATTGCCCTGATGTTTTAGAACCAGAAGGCAAAATAGAGGTTGAAAGAATCCACCAATCACCTCCTGGAAAAGATCCCAAAAAGAAAACTCCTAGGAATATAATGGTCAGGTTCCGGAATTCCCAGATCAAAGAGAAAATATTACAAACAGCCAGGAAGAAACAATTTGAATATTGTGGAAACACAATCAGGATAACTCAGGACCTGGCAGCTTCTACACTGCGGGATCAAAGGGCTTGGAATATGATATTCCAGAGGTCAAAGGAGCTGGGATTAAAATCCAGAATCACCTACCCAGCAAAACTGAGTATCATGTTTCAGGAGAAAATATGGTCATTCAGTGGAATAGAGGACTTTCAAGCATTCTTGATGAAAAAAACTAGAGTTGAATAGAAAATTTGACATTCAGATACAAGAAGTAAGAGAAACATGAGAAGGTAAACAGGGAAAAGTAATCATAAGGAATTTATCAAAGTTGAACTATTTACATTCCTACATGGAAAAACGACAATTGTAACTGATGAAACTTTTCTCAGTATGAGAATAGTTGAAGGGAATAGAAATGTGTGTATGTGTATATATATATCGATATATATATACACATATATATGTCTATATATATATATATATACACACATATATATGTCTATATAGGAGGCTATATGGGCATATGAATACATATGTGTGTGTATGTGTACAAGTATACATAGAAGGCACAGGACTAATTTAATAGGAAGGGATGATACTTAAAAGGTGAAATTAAGAGGTGAGAGAGGGATATAATGAGAGGAGATGGGGAGAAACAGAATGGGGTAAACTGTCTCATATAGAAGAGGCAAGGGAAAAATGGTTACAATGGAGGGGAAAAACAGGAAGGCAAAAGGGAATGGGTCAACCTTATTCTCATTGAATTTGGCTTAGGGAGGGAATGACATACACACTAAATAGGGTATCTCACCCTTCAGGAGATTAGGGGGGAAGGGGACAAGAGGGGGGATGATGGAAGGGAGGGCAGGCTGAGGGGGAGGGAAGTTGGAAGCACCCACTTTTGAAAAGGGACTGGATCAAAGTAGAGAACAGAACAAGTGGGAGGTGGGATAGGAGGGAGGGAAATATAGTCAGTCTTTTACAATATATCCACTATGGAAATGTTTTGCATAGCTACATATGTACGATCTATACTGAATTGCTTATCTTCCCAGTAAGGGTGGGTGACAAGGGAGGAAGGAATGAATTTGGAATTCAAAGTTTTAAAATCAAATGTTTATATATATATATATATACATATATAAATTATATATGTGTATATATATATATATATATATTGTAACCATGAAATAAGATATACAGGCACTGGGGCATAGAGATCTATTCTGTCTTACTGGAAAGATGGAGGGGGTATGGGAAAAGATTTGGGAGAGAGCAGATTGGAGGAAGGGATATTCAGTGGGATCGCTATTTTGGGGTGGTGGGTAGAGGAAAAACGGGTAGAAAATTTGTAACTCAAAATCTTGTGGAAATGAATGATGTAAACTAGAAGGTAATAAAGCAATTGATTAAAAAAAAAAAAACTAAAAAGGAAACTCAAAGCCTTACTGAACTCTTTGGGTTTTCCCAGATATTCCTCATCTAGGTTTTTAAAATTGCTCTTATTTATCAAAAATCTTTCTTTTTTTGAGAGGAGACTAGAACAGAATTTGGAAGATTTAAAGGGGGCTCACAATCAGTTTCTCCCTTTGGGCCCTTATGATCCTTTGGGGACCCATGTTTCTGGAGTGTCTATGCATACAGACCAAGATAAGTGTCCAGGTTAAGTGACCATTAATTTCCTGAAGTGGCCACCTATTATGTTATGTTTGAGAAACAATTGTTTTCATGTTATTAGACCCTGAATATTAGGTTACTACTGAACAGGTGATGTATGATATTACCCTTGGTTCAGAAACACCCATCATGAATGGGGAAGTACAAGATAGGTCCCTTAGCAAGATGAGTAGAACACAAGAAACTTACATTGTTAAATCAAAATAGTCCATCCAAGATCATAATCACCTAGACCCTTCAGGTTCTGGTATCTTTCATGAACAGGCTGTAATATTGCCCAAGGCTGAAACCTTCAGTTCCAGCCCTTGTTTAGCTTACCCAGTGGGTCCCTAGCTCTTGAAGGTTATTTTGCCTGGTTTACTGATGATCGAGCCTGTTATGAGAATGGTATATGCACTTGGACTTCAGCTGCTATAAATTCAGTGCTGGAGATAACTTAAGGCAGGGGGTCTTAACCTTTTTTGGTCATGGACCTCTTTAGCAGTCTAATAAAACCTAAGGTCTGTTCAGAATAATGTTTTTCAATTCATAAAATAAAATACATAGAATTACAAAGCTAACCATATATAGTAAGACTGTAATCAAACTATTTTTAAAAACAAGTTCATAGACTCCAGGTTAAGAACTTCCATCCTAAGGGATGGGGTCTTGTTTCATGGTTAGCCTATGAGAGAGACTTGAGGGAAGAAGATAATAAATTTTATCTTTACTTAATTCTGTTGGCCATGGGTTTGGATAACCTGTAACCTGCAACCAGGTGAGAACAGAACTGAATAATCTGCATAATTAAAAGCTCTCTTCTTTAAGGTCAGGATCAATGGAAGAAGAACTTTGCTGATTCTTTTCTTAGCATTCATTGTTTGTGGGTTAGGTTGGTGCCCATAAGACAAGTCATACTTCATCTGCCAGACTAAATAATCAGATCGATACCCTTACAAGAAAGCAGAGACAGGGGATTGGGTTCTTCATCAATCTGATAGAAGGGTGATGATGCCATGTTGGAGTAGGCATAGGACAGTATCATCATCATCATCATTAGTATTTATATATCATTTTAGGGTTTGAACAGCACTTTAGAAACAATCTAATTTTGATGCTTAACAACAGCCCTGGAAATTAGATACTATTATTGTCATCTCCATTTTACAGATGAGTAAACTGAAGCAAACCTGAGTAAGGGATTTGCCCAGCATCACACAGCTAGCAAGTATTTGAGATTGTATTTGAAGTCAGGTCTTCCTGACTCCAGCTTAGGTCCATTGTTCCATTCACTATATCACCTAGCTGCCTCAAGGCACATATGATCTCCTTAACTAAGAATGATGTAGCTTCTTCTACCCACTGATACTTCTCATGTCAGCCAGAGTGTCTACCTTTCAAGGATCAATATGGTATGATCACATTTGATTCTCAGCCTGCCTCTGATTGGCAAATTAATTATATTGGTCTTCTTCCTCCATCTAAGGTCAAGAGGTTTGCCCTTATGATCGATGCTTATTCATAATATGGATTTATAATGCTAGTTAAGTCCACAACCACTATATCCAATATCAAGGTTCTTAGAGGCACATCCTGCTTTCCTGTGCTCCCTCTTGTACCATTCCCTCTGATTGGACACACATATTACTGCAAAGAAAGTCCAAGACCGGGCCTGTTGTCACCATACTTGGATATTCCACCTTCAGTGCCATCCATGGGTAGCTGGTATCATAAAATAGAAGAATAGATTTTAAAAATAACAGCTTCAGGTACACACTGATGATTATCAGGGTGGGTTGTTCCATCTCCCAGAGGCCGTGTCTCCGCAAGAAGGGAGAGGTCTCTCCTCTCCAGGAGTTTCTCAGATCCACCCTTTAGGATAACTTGCCTTATCAAGGTGGATAACTTATGGATATAGTCTGAACTGACCCTATCCAGCCCTTTTTTATTCTATTCTCTCTGTGTGGAGTTACTTAATCTTGAAGCTTGGGGGTCAAGAATAAAACTCAGTGACATGCTATTAGAAACCATTCTTCCAGATTGAACAATCTATAAACCCACACTTCAATGACAATATTCAACTTCAAACCAATCTACAGAACTACTGTCATCTAGCCTATATTTTTTTTCCACCTTGTACAAAAGGATATTAAGAGAGATGGCACTGGGAGCAGCTAGGTGGTGCAGTGAATAGAGCACCAGCCCTGGAGTCAGGAGGACCTGAGTTCAAATCTGGCGTCAGACACTTAACACAGACACACACACACACACACACACACACACACACACAACTAACTCTGTGACCTTGGGCAAATCACTTAGCCCCAATTGCCCTACCTTCCTCCCTCCAAAAAAAAAGAGAGAGAGATGGCACCAAACACTTGTATGAAACCAATGTATGTTGTAACTTTCTCTTGATCTACTGGTCCAATAAAAGAAGTGACATTTTAATATTTTTTTATTACTTAGATGAAGATGTAGACTCTGCTGTTTCAAATGTGTGTATAAAGAAAAGCTGAGTGAAATCTGGCTTCACTAGCTCCTACTTACTTGTCCTTTTAAAAAAATACATTTCTTCATGAACTCTACCTTCCCTACTAGCTGTTCACAAACTCAACAATAGGCGTAGTAACAATAATAGCTAACATTCATACAGCACTTTAAGGTTTCCAAAGTTTTTTAGATATATTTTCTCATCTGATCCTCACCAGAACTCTGTGACGTAGGTACTATAACAGATAAGCAAACTGAGGTCAAACCAGGTTAAACGACTTGCCAAAGTTACAAAGTAAGGTCTGAGACAGGATTTGAATTCATGTCTTCCTGGCTCTGAATCTAGGACTTTATCCACCATGGTACCCAGCAATCTACCGCCCATCTCTGTGAAGCCATTCAAGCTGTCCCCCTATACCTCAAATGCATTTCTCCTGCATCTCAGAATCTATATTGCCCCAAGAATTACAGAGCTCAGCTCCTTTGTAAAGACTTCCCTGATCTCCCCTCCCCTTCTCCGTTACATCTCTGTAAGGTCCTTTGCATCTCTGTATCCCACCAACCAACATAAGCAATAAGTAATAGCGTCAGGACTCAAACCCAGGTCCTCTGACATTAACTCTGGTATTCTTTGTACCATACTATACTTCGCCTAGGATCCAGGCCTCAGTAACCTTCCCTTTTTCCCATTATTTTTCAGTATATCAACAGTGGGACATTTGTTGTGGTTGTTTTGCATTGTTTTGTTTTTACTCTTATCTGTAAGTTCTTTAAAAGCCCATTTAAAGTCGCCAGGGGCTCTTCTCCCACTGTCTCCTCACCTAGTGCAGCCATCATTTCCCTGCTTATCCTAATTTTTGTTCTCTCTTTTCCAGTCTGAAGATTTGTGGAGTAGATGGCAGGAGAGCAGAAGCCGATACCCTTGTCTTCTCTTTGTCATATGTTAACTTTAAATCATCTGCCCCAAGCAGTGAACCTCTCCTTTCCTTGTTCTTTTTCTTTTCCCTTCAAATAAACCTAAAAGAGCTCTTTCATCAGTCATATGATATTTTGCAACTGTCTGTTATTTTTTGGTTTGAACCACCCTGATACTATTGTTACAGGTTCATGCCTGGTCTACTCACATGCCTTTCCTTCCATGCCTTGTATGCCTCAACCACATTAATCCCTTAGTTGCTTATCTCCCTTTTCTTCCTTCTCAGGATCATTTGTCATCGTGGAACATGCTGCTCAAATTCCCCTTAGAGAAGGCTTTCCTCACTAGTGGAGCTTGATTACTCCATGCTCCTTTTCCATATGCTATGTGGAGGCTCCTTTTTTCCCAGAGTCTTTCTCTCCCTTCAGGGATCTCTCTCTGAAGAGAATCTAGAACCACGATCTGTCTTCTCTCTTGATGCTGGAAGTCAGAAGACCAAGACCTGTCTTCTCTCAGATTCTCATCAACTCTGAGCTCTCACAAGAAGAAGCATTCAGTAAACAATCTCCACCAGGAAGAAAAATCACACAATGGGTTACAATTGTATTGTCAAATTTTCATTTGTTAGAGCCACTCCATCCTTTAGAGCTACCTTTTCTTTCAGAGACCCTGGCTATGGAGCCATTCCTCTTCTCTTTCTTTTCTCATGCTTATTTTCCTAAGGTATATATGTCTGATTATGTCCAGCATTCTTTTATTTTGCTCTTAAAAACTCTAAGGTGACATGGTTACTCCCAGGTGTTTGTCACCTTCCACTTCACTAATCCATTTGTTTTGTTCTTGTTGTTAGAATGGAGTTCATAGTGACAACCACTCTTGTCTTGTCTACTTTCCGAGGCATGAAGTCATCAGTAAAGCAACTAACGTATTTATCAGATGCTCTGCTTTATAAAAATGGGAATTTCAACATATACTTGAAATCCTTCATCGCTACTAGAATAAAAGAATTTTATACGTGAGAGAGTCCTTAAAGATAATTTAGTCCTATCCCTTACCTCTGTGTCAATTTTGTGACCTTTTTTCAGAAAGCATTGTTCATATTATCCAGCCAGTTTGGTGATCTGTAGAATGCTCCCAGTTCTATCACATCTATTTCTCCATCTTTTTATCCTCACCCAAATGTCACCTTTTGGTTGATAGATTTAATTAGCTTTTCTTTTCTTTTTAACCAGAGAAGGTAATATAATTCAGATCTAGCCTCTTTTGTTTGTATAAGAAAGGTTAAACCAATGCTTTAATATCCATGGGTAGATTTTAAATTTTAATTATGTACCTTATGATACAGTACAGATTTGAGATAACATTTTGGTCTTAGAATACTGTAACTTATCTGTCATCTAAGTTTATACTTTCAAAAAAATTCTCATCTATATTAAAAATGTTCTGAACATAAAAAGGCTACCACTTGTTATTCCTATCAAGGTAACTTTGTTATTTTCTTAGGCATAGCAGTTAAATACAATATTTTAATTATACTCTTGTATACATAAAGTAAAATTACTTAATTTTCCTAACAACTTAAATAACCCAAATTTTATATTCTTATTTGTTTTGTTCATTATCTCACACATCTACAGAATTTTCATTGGAAAAATATTAAAGCTCTTTTTACATTAATGAAAAAAGAGTAAGGAAAAGATCAAATGCTCATATTGGAAAATTAGAACATTTATCATAAGGTATATACATATATGTTCATACACACATATATATGCATATGTATGAGATTTTTAAATAACATTCTATTAAAGAACAATGTTTTAAAATTATAAAGTAAGAATGCTAATCTTCCCACCTCAAGAAAAATAATTCCTACACTAAATATACCACATTTCCCTTGTTAAATAATACTACTTAAATTTTTTACTCACAAAGTCTGTGAGTAAATTTTTAAATAAACCAAAAGGGTCATGCCTAAAATTAATTTAATTTGCATGCTTGCATCCTGTTCACAAATATCCGAATCTCATTTGTAGTGACAAAGTGCTTTTAAACCATCATATAAATGATGTCAACCTAGAATTATGCCTTTATCTTGAATTTCAGTTTCTAAGCTTTCCAGCAAAAATGTTTTTTTTAATGTTATCCTTACCTTGCCTCAATGTACTTTCATGAAATGCATTATACATCCCTTCAAAGGAGTAAAACTGTATCTCCATCCAAGGAATTCATTCTTTAATCTTCAAAGATGAAACATACCTTTAGTTAAGGAAAGGTAATGGATCGTAATTATAGCAGCAGCCCCAGCAATGTTGTTCTTGCTTTTATCTATTTTTAAACGATTGCCAGATGCTTGTAACTGACACCCTTAATAAGAGCAGTTTTAAAGTTTAGATGGGTTCATAAACAAGTAAGATTATGGTATTGCCATTTTACCAACCCTTTTCTCTTGGTTCTATTTTGCCACAAATGCAGAATCTCTGTACTAACACTTTGCAAGCTCAAATTAACCTATTTTCATTGTCTGAAAGTTTTCTGCTACCTGCAGCAGGCATTATAGGGCTACACAAAAAGTGGAAATTGTCAGATAACTCCAAGAAAAGAACACATCCTGGCCTAAATAACACTGATAAATGCAGTTTAAAGCTTGTGAAGCCTAAATTAGCTAGATAATTGCCTTTACGATAGGCATAGTGCTTATGAATGGATTTATTTCTTCACACGTTTCCTTCTTGTTTTCATTGCTAATTCAACTATAGAGAATTACAGAAAATACCGTTAGTTAAGGCTAAGCAAGAATTTCCTCTTCAAGTTGGATCAGAGTTGTATAAAACTTAGAAAATATCATTGAGAATATGGTCAACTAAAACAATGCATAGGGAAATCCACAAACTAGTCCTTACTTCTTCCTTTATTTGTTTCTATTTTATGGCATTCCAACTGCTTTTACACCCCTCTAGAGAATGTGAGCAGCTATCTTTCTAAAGCACAAGCCAGTTCAGGTGTAAAGACCAAAGCGTGCATACTTACTTTTCACAACTTTTTGCCCAGGAGTCTCTGGAGGAGAGCTGATGCTGGGAGGGGCTGGTATGGACTAAAGTTCCAGGCCTGGTATTTGGAACACAAGATTTAGGGTCCTTTTGCAGGGTCTTGTCAATGAGAAGCTATGTTTATTTTCAGGAAGGAGTCTCTCTTCCTAGAAGGTCCTTGGGAAAGTTCGAAAGGAGGAGCATTTTTGCCTGCCCTTGAATTGGCGAGGTCATCGAGCAAAGTGGAGTGTATTTTAGCATCACTGTGATGAAATTTGAGGGCTGTTTCTGGAGTAGGTGTGATTGACGCTGGTGGAGCCTGGCAGAGTGTTAAGTGTGAAATGCTGCCCTGAAGAACTGATGAAGCCCAGGGACAAGTTATCACTGATGGCTGGGGAGGCTGAACAACACCCTGCAAACTTCACACGGCACTTTGGGGTCAGCTACACTAACTTTAGAAAAAACAAGACATGTCACCATGGAAGAGAGTAGAGGCTAAAATAAAATAACTGTTTCTAGGGAAAAAATGTTAGTGACTAAAAGTACATATAGTAAATATATTTGAATAGGTGGATCATAGTTCTGTGCTATTCATTGAGAATTGGAGTTGTACTCATCCTGTGAAGTACCCCAGGGAAAGCAGAAGGCAGAGGGGCACCATACTTCAGGGCTTCCCCCAGATGTTCTTCCATACTTCCCATTCCTAATCAATGGGAAAGAAATGGGAATGAGTCCAGAAGAAACAGCTAGGTGAGAGGCCAAGGCTCTCCTTGAAGAACACACTTATCACTCCCATTTATACAGGGCATCCCAAAAGTCTTTGTGAGGTTTTAAGCTTTTAAAACTTAAAACTGCATGAAGGCTTTTGGGATTTTACCAAGCACGGCACTTATGATAACCCTGTCGAAAGGCAGTGCTAGAATTAGCTTTTTAAAAATATATTTGGATATTGAGGTTCAGAGAGATCAAGAGCTTGTCCATGGGTACACCTGGCACCTCCTTCAGAAGGCTTTTCCCTAGATGCTACCCCGTCTTCCCCCACCCCTCAAATCACTATTTATTTTTCTATATCCTGTTTGTACTTACCTATGAACATGTTGAACCCTCCTCAAGTAGAATGTAAGCTCCTTGAGGGAAAGAGCTGCCTTGTTTGGGGGTTTGTATCCTCCTGAACCAGCCAGAGCCTGGCACATAGTAGGTGCTTTAATAAAGGGTTTTGTTTTGTTTTAGATTTAAGAAACTTTTTAAAAATCTATGATATGTTTATTGATTGATGGATAATAAATGCCAGTTTTGACTCCAATCCAGGTCTGATTCAAAGTCCAAGAGTCTTTCCAATGGCAATATTTAGTGTTCCTATTAATTTAAACCATCAAGAAACCAAGCTGCAAAAATAAAGTTATTTTTTTTAAACCTGGGTCTTCTTTGAATCCATGAAGGGGTCACTGCCTTGTAACAATTTAGAATTGCTATCATAATACTTTAATGCATGAATCTGGATACTGACAACATAGAAAAAAAAGTGTCTAATTGGAGTCTGGCAGCTAAAATTAGCAACCTCAAGAAATGAGTAGGGCAGAGCCAACGACCTTGAAAGGAATATACTGTAAATGTTCATTCTCTAGTAAACAGTATGATGTTTTCCAATTGCAGAAGGATCATATACCAAACAGCATAGAATGAATAGGTGATATATATATTATACACACATAATACATATATATGCATGTATACACATGTATATGTATATATCTGTGTGTGGCATACATGTGTGTGCCTGCATGCATATGCATGTACATAGGCATATACATATTACTTAAATCATAGGAAGGTACTTGAAAGGATCTTTGAGGCCAACAAGTCTAACCCCTTCATTTTACAGATGAGTTAACTCTGCGTGAACTGATCCAATCATTCTAGAGAGCAATTTGGAACAATACCCAAAGGGGTGTAAAACTGTGCATACCCTTTGACCTAACAATATCACTATCTAGGTGATAACTTGTCCCTGGGCATAAAAAAAGGAAAAGGACCCACATGTACAAAAATATTTATAGCAGCTCTTCTTGTGGTGAAGAATTGGAAAGTGAGGGTATGATCATCAGTTGGGAATAGCTGAACAAGCTGTGGTATATGAATGTAATGGACCACTATTGTTCTATGAGAAATGATGAGCAGTAGGTTTTCAGGAAAACCTGGAAAGATATACACGAACTGAGGCTGAGTGAAGTGAGCAGAACCAGGAGAACATTGTGCACAGTAACAGCAACACTGTGCGGTGAACAACTTTGATAGATTTAGCTCCTCTAAGCAATACAATGATCCAAGACAATTCTAAAGGTCTCATAATGGAAAATGCCATCCACATCCAGAGAAAGAACTACAGAGTCTGCATGCAGATCGAAGTATACTATTTGTTCTTTTTTTCTTGTGTTTTTTCCCTTTTGTTTCAATTCTTCTTTCATAACATGACTAATGTGGGAATATGTTTAATATGATTGTACATGTATAGCCTCTATCAGCTTGCATACCGTCTTGGGGAGGGGAAAGTGGAGAGAAGGAGGGAGAAAAAAATTTGGAACTCAAAATCTTATAAAAGTGAATATTTAAAACTAAAAATTAATTTTAAAAAGGTGAGTTAACTCTGGCTCAGGGAGTTAAGTGATTTATACAGGGAGACACACAGCCAGTGTCTGAAGCAAGATTTTAATCCTGGTCTTCCTGCCTCATTCCTGCCAACGCTATCTACTACAATAGAGACTGACTCACCAATACCCAAAAGAATGTCATTTCCTTCGTCAAAAACTCCAACATTCCTGTGACTTACCTAGAATTCCATCTCTTCCATTACCTTACCCCTTCTAAACCTATTCTTTCTGCCTCACTGTGACTTCCAATCAATCCCATGACCTCTTGGTATTTCTTCAGCAGCTGCTGACTTATTTCCTTCTAGATCCTATAATTAACTAATTCAACTCTGGACTGTCCTCTGCTTCTGAATCCCTTTCCACCTTGTCCTACTGACATTCATCCTTTACCAAACCTATCCCTGGATTACTCTCACCATCTGGTTTTTTTTGTGGGAACCACTACAGTGGTTCCCAAACTTATTTGGCCCACTGCCCCCTTTAAAAAAAAGTACTCAGAACCTCCCTGGAAAATCTGTAACACTTTTAATGTTTTGTTTTCTTTTAAAAAAAAAATACATCATTTAAAAAATATATATCTTTTAAAAATGACACATCTTAAATTAATAACGTATTGCAAAGTTGTGGTGTTTTTTCCTACATTGAAATCTTGATGATGAAATATAGCTGTATCCATACAGTATCATATTGTAAACAAGTCATTACATGTACATATTCCTGCTGATGCATGCTGGACTTCCCAACAATGTGCCATAGGCTCACTTGCCATAAGACCTTTTGGTGGACTTGACCACTGATTGGTTATAACTTGCATTTTGTGAGTTTATTTGGAAAATAATGTAATCACTCTGACCTTAACTGTTACACAACAGATGAAACAGATACAAATGGTTTTTCAAAATTTTCTTTTTTCTTTCCTTATGCTTCCACCATCCTCTTATTTGTATTCAATGCCTCCCACTTGCTCTAAAGGCTACTACTGCCCCCTGGAGTGTTCCAGCATGTTCCAGGGGTGGTATGGAAACCTCTGACTCACTGTTACTGAACAGAGCTGGCAGAAGTCACATAATGTTGATGAATGAGTTCATTACAAATACATTATCTCATCTCATCTGAGCTCTTCATTGTAGCTAGACAATCCTTTTTTTCCTCCCTAATCCACATGTATTTCACTCCCCACAGAAGTTATTTTAAACCTTCCCTTCTCTTTTCAGCTGGATACCTCATCTCTTAAATTACTGAGAAAACTGAGGCCATTTTTAATGAGTGGCCTCTTCTCCCTCCTTTGTTTCATCTCAAAACTCATTGACATCACCCTGTTTCTTTCCATTTTTCCTTCGGGGTCAGATAACAAAATTACTCTTCTCTAATCCTTCTACATTGTGTTCTCAATCCTATCCACTCCTACCTTCCCCAACAGATTGTCCCTTTCATTATCCTCCCTCCCCATGTTCAGGATCTCTTTACTGGTTCCTGCTCTACTGCCCACATACCTATCTTCCCCATCCTTAAAAAACTTTTACTATATTCTGCTGTCCCCTCAAGTCATAATCATGGATCTCTCTTCCCTTTTTTCTAGAAGCCAAACTCCTAGAATAACTACTGCCTCCACCCCCTCTCCTTTTACTCCTCAATCTCGCAGTCTAGCTTCCAAATCCATCGCTTCACAGAAACTATTCTCTCCAATGTTATCAACAAGACTTTACTTGCTGTGTCCGATGGTCTTTTCTCAGTCATACTTCTTGACCTCTGTTGCATCTGACATTGTTAACCACCTTTCCTGGAAACTCCTCCACTCTGGGTTTTCATAACACAATCTCTCCTGGTTGTCCTAACTTGTCTAACAGGTTCTTTACTGGCCCATCATCTATGTCACATCCATTAACTATGGTTGTTCTTCCAAGGTCTTCCTTCTCTAAGATCTCTCAGAAACTTCATCAGCTACCATAGGTTTAATTATCATCTCTCTGTAGATAATTAAGATCTCTATATCTAGCTCCAATGTTCCTGCATCACCAACTTCCTGTTGAACATCTCAAACCAAATATCCAGAGACATTTCAAACACAAACATGCCAAAACAGAGCTCATTGTCTATTCCCTCAAATTAACATCTCTAACAAACTCCTCTATTTTTCTTGAAGGCACAACCATTTTTACAGTCTCCCAGGTTCATAGCCATCACCTCCACACTGGCGACTCTTGCCTCATTATGACATCTTAATCCCTTGGTAAACAGTTTAACTCTACATTCTTCTCTTCCCTCTAGTCCCTTGCCCTCTTTTTGCGTTTTTTTTTTTTGGAAGGCAATTGGGGTTAAGTGACTTACCCAAGGTCACACAGCTAGGTTTTGTGTGTGTGTGTGTATGTGTGTTAAGTGTCTGAGGCCACATTTGAACTCAGGTCCTCCTGACTCCAGGGCCAGTGCTCTATTCACTGTGTCACCTAGCTGCCCCCTTGCCCTCTTTTCTTATTACCTATCATTCCCTGCCAAGCCCTAGCCTTGAATTAATCCCATGACCCACTACCTTCATTCCTATTCACATGATGCTGAATAAAGCTAGACAAAATCATAAAACCATGTGGACTGGAAACACTACAGGTCTATGTGACATAAGCTTTACTAGGCTCTCCTTGAGACAAGGCAAATTCTTTGTGTACCTCCCTAATCAATTCACTATTTTATTCACTAGAGTGGCTTTCCCAGACATTTTCATTTGTGTTCAAACTTCCTTTTGCTCCCCCTACCTTCATCCTCTCCTCTGAGAACCTTGCCTTATATTTCACTGAAAAAAAGAAGCCATTCACCAAGAGCTCCCTCTTCCTCCCTCCTCTTCTTCTCACATCCCTGAGATACCTTCTGTCACTATGTCTTCTTTTACCCTTGTCTCACATGAAGGGATGGTCCTTCATGTGAGACAAAAGGTCCAAGGCAAACCTCTCTACGTGCACAAGAGATTCAATTCTCTCCCATCTTCTATAGCAGATTGCCCATTCTATCATCCCTATTCTCATACTTATCTAATCTGTTCCTGTCCATTGACTACTTCCCTTCTGTCTACAAACATGTCCATCCTCAAAAAAGCTCTCACTTAATCCAACCTTCCCCTCTATCCTCCTTTTCATGGCTAAATTCCTATAGAAGCCTACCTGCAATTGGTGCCTCCACTTCTTTTTTTTAAGGCAATCAGAGTAAAATGACTTGCCCAGGGTCTGTAATGTTAATGGAATAAGAAGATCTTCCCTGCCCATTAATAGATCTATGTGACCTGCTTTGAGCTCTGGTCCAGCTCACAGCTGTGATATAGCCTGAGTCACATGGAGCCCAGTGTGGGAGGAGTTTGCCCAAATGAGCAGAGAATGAGACTGAAACAGAGCAGGAAAGGCAGAGGAGAGAGAGGAGGGAGCAACTTGCCTAGGGGAACTTGTTTGTGGGGAGGCCTGATACGAATAACGTTTAAGATGTCAGTGCTTCTTGTATTAGTGATGAGTACCTTGCTAAATCTTACCTCCTGGTATCCTAAGAGTGATGTTCCAAATAAATATTTTGGTTTTGCCTTTGAGGAGGAGGGTTTATTATATTTTGTGAATTTGCCCTAGAAATACATATGCATATTCATAGTAGTTGCTATGGGTATCACATTGGCATTACAGGGTCACACAGTGTGTGTCTGCAGCCAGATTTGAACTCAGGTGCTCCTGACTGCAGGGCCAGTATTCTATTCAATATACCACCTAGCTGCCCCTATTTATTCACTTCTTAACTCTGCAATTTTCTAATTTTAACATCCAACTGAACCTACTCTCTTCTAAGGTGCCAATGATTTCTTAATTGACAAATCTAATGTCATTTTATCAGTCCTCATCATTGTCGACCTCTTTGCAGCCTTTGACAGTATCGGTTACCCTCTTCTCTCTTCTTTCCAGGTTTTTATGACATTGCTCTCTCCTGGTTTTTTCTCTGTCTCCTTTACTGGATCTTCTCCATGTTATTCCCACTAATTGTGAGTGTCTTCCATGGCTCTGTTCTGGTCCTTTTTCTCTTTTTTCTCTATACCATTTTATTTGGTGATTTTTGTCAGTTCCCATAAATTCAATTATAATCTCACTCCTAATGATTCTCAGATCTACTTATACAACCCTAACCTCCAGACTCATCTCCAACTGCGTACTCGGTACCTCAGACTGGACATTTCATAGACATCTTTAATTCAAATGTCCAAAACTGAACTCATTATTTTTTCCTTCCTCTTTCCTAATCTACCCCTCTTCCTTTCTTTCCATTTACTATAGTAGAAGTTCCCAAACTTATTTGGCCTACCACCCATTAAAAAAAAATATTACTCAGTATCCCCTCCCCCGGGAAATCTACTTTCTTTAACCCTTTAATGTTTTTTTTTAATTTGCAGAATTTCATGCATACCCCTTGACCCAGTAATACCACTTCTAGGGCTATATCTCAAAGAGATCATAGAAATGGAGAAAGGATCCACATGTACAAAAATTTTTATAGCGTCTCTTTTTGTGGCGGCCAAGAACTGGAAATTGAAAGGACGCTCATCAATTGGGGAATGGTTGAACAAGTTGTGGTATATGAATGTAATGGAATATTGTTGTTCTATAAGAAATGATGAGCAGGCAGGCTTCAGAAAAGCCTGGAAAGACTTATATGAACTAATGCTGCAGGAAGCAAGCAGAACCAGGAGAACATTGTATACAGTAACAGCAACACTGTATGATGAACAACTTTGATAGATTTAGCTCTTCTCAGCAATACAATGATCCAAGACAATTCTAAAAGACTCATGATGGAAAATGCCAATCCACATCCAGAGGAAAAAAAATGGAGTCTGAATACAGATTAAAGCATACTATTTGCTCTCTTTTCTGGTTTTGTTTTGTTTTTTTCTTTCTCATGGTTCCTCTCATTCATTCTAATTCTTCTATACAAAATGAATAATGTAAAAATATGTTTAATAAGACTGTATATGTATAGCTTATATTGTATTGCACTCCATCTTGGGCAGGGGGGAAGGGATGGAGGTAGAGAAAATTTAAAATTTATGGAAATGAATGTTGAAGACTAAAAATAAATTAATTTATAAAAAAAACAAGGCATTTCAAAATACTACCACCACCCCCTGGGTAGTTCCAGCACACCCCCCCAGGGGGTGGTATCACCCACTTTGAGAACCTATGCTAGAGGATACCACCAGCCTCCCTGTCACCCAAAATCACAACTTAAGCATCATCCTTGACAACTCACGCTTGGTCTCCCAATAGCTAAATGATTGTCAAGTCCTACTGATTTTACCTTTGTACCATTTTATGTATACACCCCTTTCTCTCATCTGACATGACTTTACATTGGTACAAGCTCTCATCACCTCACAACTGAACTATTTAAATAACCTACTGGTTTGTCATGCTGCCTCAAGTCTCTTCTCACCCCAGCCCTATCCATTCTTCACTCTGCTATCAAATTAATCTCCCTAAAGGACAGGTCTACTATATGACCACTCTCCCCATCTAGTTCAATAAATTCTAATGTCTCCCTGTCACCTCCAGGATCAAATATAGGATCCTTTTTTGACATTCAAAGCCTTCCATATCCTGGATGACTCCTACCTCACCAGTCTTCTTATAGCTCACTCTTTCCCCTACCCCTTGCAGTCTATTGACATCGGCCTCCTTGCTGTTTCTTGAACAGGGCACTACATCCCTCAGCTACACGCAATTTCACTAGCTGTCTGCCATGACTGTAATGCTATCCTCATCGGCACCTCACCGCTTTCCTGGCTTCTTTCACGTCCCGGATAAAATCCTGCCTTCTGGAAGACTTTCCTAATCCCTCAATGCTATTGCTTTCTCTTTCTTAATTACCCCCAAATTATCTTGTTTGCATGTCGCCACCTCCAAGAGTTTGTGAGCTCCTTTTTTGCCTGTTTTGTGTCTCCAGCAGCTAGTACAGTGACTTACACATAGTAGGTGTTTCATAAATGTTTGCTAATTGACTTTTCCTTACCTCTTCACTCTCTCTCAATATATGACCCAGTCAGTTGCCAAATCTTGCTATCTCTACCTCCACAACACTTCTCCTATTCAACTTGATCTTTCTACTCATATATCTAAGACCTTAGTTGAGGGACTCATCACTTCTCTCTTAGACTATTGCAAAGGCCTCATATTTGATCCTCCTACTTCTTAGTCCATGCTCCACATAGCTGCCAAAGTGATTTTCCTCAAGTGAGGATCTGAATGTTCCATTCCCCTACTCTGTAAACGCTAATGGCTCTGTATTGCCTTTGGAACAAAAAAAAACCTTTCTGTTTGGTTTTTGAAGCCCTTCACAATCTGGCCTTGACCTATCTTTCCAGCCTTGTTATACATTGCTCCATTTACCACATTCTCTGGTTCAGCCAAACTTCCTTATTTGCTGTTCCTTACTTAAGGCATTCTACATCCCAGCTAAATAAATTAGTATTGGCCAACCCCTTACACCTGGAATGGATTCTTTCCTCATCTCCATATTATAGAATCCCTCTATTTTTGCAAAAAAAAAAAAAAACTTTACTATTGTCAGAGATAATTTGATTAAGCAGGAAATAAAGAGGTGAGAAGGGGATGGGGTTAAAAATTGCTATCAGAAGCAGGAGATAGAAGGCAGTGATAGTGATTCAAAATGGGAACCAAACTGCCAGCAGCTTAAAGGTGAGTGGGGGGTGGTGCTGGGATGACCTTGTTTAATGGGTTTCTTAAATGTAAAAGTTGCAACTTAATATAAAACTTGAATTTTAAAGCTGAACCTCTTGTTCTGAGCCCTCATCTCCAAGGAAATTAAATCCATACAAAAGTGTTTGCAAATGCATTTCAGCATCAGACATTTTTAATTTCTCCTCTGAAAGGCCTTTTGGATTTCCCAATGTTCCAGCTGACATTTTCTTGGCATCACCAATGCATGAGGCTGCTAAGTTCTCCAGCCGCCCTCACCTTATCCAAGAGAGGTATTTAGTCAGTTCCTCTCTAATAAGCCTCAATGCTTAAAGCAAACTAATTGTGTCCCCATGTTGCTATTCAGTGTCATCCCTCATATTTGGGCTAAAGCATTAGGGATTTCTTAGCTTATTTCATTCCTCTTGGCACCAAAACTTCCCAAACATTCATGGAGAATGATATGCATGATGTAATGTTCTCCACAGGAGAGGACACATTTGGCTCAGGTTTTTGTACTCATCACATGTCAGATCAGAGTTGCTGCCAGCATCCCTAGGCTAGGCCAGAACCTGAGCTGTTCACATTTGCTGCAGGGAACTGTCAATGTTTTGCTAGGTCTCAGTAGAATCAACACCCCTTCCTGCTCCCAATTCTCCCTCCACCCCTCTAAAAGGATCAAGGCCAGTCCTGAGGAGAATTGGAATGATCTCATACTCATGTTTTTCTGCATTCTATTGTGCTAATCATTCATAGTACCTTGCTTGGTTAAATATAAGTAAAGCATCCGTTTAGCAGCACAGATTCCATGTACTTTATAGGTACTCATAAAGAGTATGCAGTATTGACAAAATCCCCATTTCCTCCCTACCCTGAAGGCGATAGAGGAAACATAAGACAGTCGGGCTTTGTACTTCCAGTGGTGTTTTTCTAGATTCTGGATCCCAAAGCCCTTTTCAATCTACCATGAGAACATAAGGTAAGGAGATGTTCTCTATATGGCAACCACAATCAAAGCCTTCATGAAACATTTTTGGCATCCAAGAAAAATTCCCAAAAATATGCCTGGGGTAAGCAAAGCAAAATACATCCTCAAACCAACTTTAAAAACAATTTAGTAAAGGCAGAGAAAGAGCCCATAACATTAATTCCCCTGGAAGGGAGAGACTCCAGAGCATATCAAGGGTAGGGGTGAGAAGAAGTACTGCCCTCTGGCAGCTCTCTGTTTCAACTGACTATTCTTTTTCTTGCCAACTCTCTAAGTTCAGATGTTTCAAATCATACTGAAAAATTTTAGGTGCTATCAGTGCCTTCTAAATTTTAGCCTCAAATTAAAGCCCCACTATCTCCACCCCTAGTTATGGCTATGATCACAATAACAATAACCTAAAGGTAATCAAATTAGATGAAAATTTTTTAATGAGCCCTGTTACAAAAGTCTATAAGCTGCTAGATACTTAGAATGCTTTTGACCACAGAAATAAGATTGGGTTCTTTACACTATCTGTTCCTTCCTACTGTAGTGATGGTGGCTAATCACCCCTCATCAGAGGAGAAAGGGAGGGGACTGGGTTTAACAAAAATATTGATTTATGTAATTAAATTAATGTAATTTAATTTAAGATGCTCAGGTTAGCTCATAAGAACATATTATACCCATACATGAAATGACACTAATGGTTCAATTTCAACAATAATTTACCAATAATTCAAGAAATATACACAAAATTAATTTTAACATCCCAAACTATGTATCAGTAGACCTGGAATCTAGTTAGGCCCTGTTCACCCACTCATTAGGTGACCTTAGGCAAGTTACTCCAGGTCTCTGGGTCTCATTTCCCTTACTGAGAAAAACGATTTAATGAAGATACTGTTCTGGATTAGAGATTCTTAATCTATTTCATGAGCACCTTTGGACATATATTGAAGCCAATGAACTCCTCAAAAGAATGTTTTTAAATGAACAAAATAAAATATATAGGCTTACAAAGGAAACCAATTATATTGAAATACAATGATATTTTTTTTAAGTTAACAGGCTAACAATCCTTAGTCTTGGGGTGGCTAAGGTGGTACAGTGAATAGAGCACCAGACCTGGAGTCAAGAAGACCTGAATTCAAATCTGGACTCAGACACTTAACCCAAAACTAGCCACGTGACCTTGGGCAACTCACTTAACTCCAATTGCCCTACCTTCCCCTCTCCAAAAACAAACAAACAAACAAAATAATCCCTAGTCTAGATGAACTCCAATATTCCCTTCAGGTCTAACATTCATAAATTATTTGTTACAGTGAAAAACCCATCTTATCCACTCCTACCTCCTCGGCAATATGAGAACTTTTGAGGGGTTGACAGGACTTTTTGGCTGGGAACAAATGAGAACCATTAATACCAACCTTCTCCGACTACATGGGTGAAGACATTTTCTAGGTCAGCTATTCCCCAGTTGCTGAAAACAAAGGTAAGCAAAGGGAATGTTGCTTTCCCAAGGAACAGAGCAGTCTTTAGGTCTGGATCACTCACATGTCCTATCCTGCTTGCACTCACTTCTGCTAAGATAAGTGTTCAGACATTGAGACAGAATAAATGTAAAATTTGAAAAGTCTAACATACATGCATTCTACTTTGTAGAGATGGAATGAACTCTTCAAGAAGTCTGCTTGTTTCCTAATTCTGTTTCTATTACTGACTGGCTATGTGATTTTTAGTATCATCCTGCACTGATTTTCTCCATCAATATCCAACCTCTACTTTATAGAGGTGCTGGGGGGATAAATAAAGAAACTGATTTGTTTTCAATTAAAGTTATATGACCATAGAAAGGGACCTTAGAGACCATCTTGATAACATTGTCATTTTAGAACTCAATCATCAAGCATTATTAAGTATCTACCATGTACTAGGCACTGCCCTGGTCTCCAGAGATAAAATGGCAAACAAAAGAAAATAACTAAGCAAAACCCCAGTCCTTATGGAACCTGAGCCCCAAAGCCCATTGGTAATCAATGTCCCATGCCTGCGTGAAAAGCTGAGCAGAGTTATCAAATAGGAGAGAAGAAAGATCTGATTTCTTCGGTTTCTGCTTATTTTCAATAGCTCTTCTGGTTTCCAGCTTTGAGAGATAAGATGGGTCATTCTAACTCCTCTTCTGGTCACTGAAAGAAGAAAAGATTCTAGGAACAAGTCATGTTGAACTTGAGATGCTACACTAGAGACTTCCAGGAATATCCTTTAGTTACCTCTCTCTCAATGGGAGAGAGACTCCATATTGTCTGGTATGTATTCTTACATGTATACTTTTTCTGATTTCTGTTTTGCTTTTGTCTTGGACAAATGGGTTTCTTTGCAATTTGCTATGTATGTGCATTGTGGAACTGGTAGTAGGTAGAAAGGGGTAAATCCTTATTTATAAAGCTTGGGGTCTGCCTTTCCTTGTTAAGGAACAGTGCTCAGGAACTTGACTTGAAACAGAAAATTATGTCCCACAGAATAATAATAGATGGGAGTATGAAGATATAATTTAACCCAGTAGCCCTCTCTCTAAGGAAAACAGAGTGACCTGCCAACCAATAGCTATTCCAACCTCCTACTTGCCTTCATGGCAAGAATCAGTCTCCCTTGGAAAAGGATGGAAGGAGAAAATGCTAAAGATGTGTCTATTCTTGTTTCTCTTCAAGCCAAAGCAAGACAACCTTCACTATGCTTACTTTCAGGAAGCTTCTATTCGAACAGAGGAAAACAGCAAGCACATATAAGTATCTACAGAACAAATTCAAAATAAATAAAAAGTAGCTTTAAAAAACAAGCTAGGAAGAGAGCAATCAAGAAAGGCTTCATGTAGAAAGGTTCTTGAGTTTCATTGTGAAGAAGGGAAATTATGATGTGAAAGTGAGGAGGGAGTGCATTCCAGGCATGGAAAGTGGTCAGTGCAAAGGCACGGAGATGAGAGATGGAGTGCAGAGAGAAGGCAAGTTTGGCTGCATGAGAGAATGCCAGGGGCTGGGCATGGGGGAGTAATATATAACATGGCTAAAAAGATAGGTTGGGATCATGTTGTAAACACTTTAAAAACTAAAGAGAGGAGTTTATATTTGATCTTAGAAGTAATAGGGGGCTAGCCACCAGTTTATTGAGGAGGCCAGTGACATGGTCAGATCTATACTTCTGGTCTCGGTGTGGAGGATAGACTGGAGCCAAGATAGCTTTGAAGCAGGGATCACAATTAGGAGACTGTTGACGAAGGAACTGAGGCCCAGAGAGATAAAATGAGTCACACACACATAAGAAGTAGAGCTGGGATTTGAAGCTAGATCCTCTGACTCTAAATTACTTTTTTCTCCCTTCATTCATATTTCAAGCACCACACATAAAGCTCTGAAGAACCACACATGGGTCTGGGGCCACAGGATGTCCGTCCACCTCTGAACTATAGGTTTTCTCCCTCCACCTTCCTGAAGCCTCTCCTGAAGCCCATGCCCTACTCCCAGACAGAAGGGATCTGTCCTTCCTCTCTGGTTGCTCAGCATATTATCCCTTTCCTATAGCACCAATCACATTTTGCCTTGCAGTGCAGTTATCTGTGTATATGCCTTCTCTCCTACTCCAAACTCCCTCAGGGCGGGGACCATATAGCATTAATTCTGATATTCCCCCATATCAGCTGAAATAGTGCCATCCCCTACAGCACCTAGAAATAAAAGGCATTCAAAAACTTCTTGATAAATCAGATTGACTCCTTCAATCAATGGTACGGAAAATGTTTTAAAAAATATATCTCTAGTTTGTAATTGCTGTTTTCACAGACTATTTGGGCAAATAACATTCTTACAATTAATAAGTCCATCTTGAACTCACAATAGCAAAAATCCAAAATATCACAATTGTTAACAGTTTGTGGTTTTAGGCTTTTTGGGGACAGCTAGAAGATGGTAAATTCTAAGTTTATCTAATCTCTTATCTAACCTATTGTAAAAGGCTGCTCATTGATCTCCCAGGCTTTAGCTTCTCCCTTCTCCATCCATCACCTACCTTGGTGTAAAAAAAAAATTCTGAGGTAGAAGTGTGACCATGTCATTCCCCTGACTAAAAGCCTTCAGTAGCCCCTTCTTGCTCTTAGGATAAAACATCATCCCCTCAGGTTGGTACTTAGCATGTTCTACAATCTGAGCTGACCTGTCTTCCTAAGGTAATCTCATATTATTCTTCACCTAATCTATATCCCAGTCAATCTAATCTTCCACTTCTATGCATTTATACAAGCTATTGCCATGTGTTTACCCAAGTTCACTACTCAAAATCCTTGTTTTCAAAGTCTCAGCTCAAGTACTACCATCTCTGGAAAGCTTTCCCTGATGTCTTTGGTTGTTAATGTTCTCTCCCTCCTCAGATTAAACTGGGGACACATGTCATATGTCCCTAGGAGAATATCAGATCATCAAGAGCAGGAACTTTATTTTTTTCCTTTGTATCCGCAGCACCAGCCCCGTGCCTAGAACAGAACCTCATACATCATTGGTACTTATTAAAAATGTCTCATAAAAATTCTACTGCTCCAAATTCTTTAACTCAGTATCATCATCCAAGAGTACAAAAATGATCCATCCGCACAAGAAGATCCCTTCATAGGTGATCTCTGAGCTACAGTCCTTCTTAGAGAGAAATGTAGTCTTAGGTTCTTGGGATGGGAGATTTTTGGTTGTGTGTCCTTCATTCTCAAAGAGAACCAATGACATCAAGAAGGTGATGTCTTGACTTGCAAGTGAGTTGGATTTAGGTGATGCAGAGCTGTGCAAAGTTACCAGACTCACTCTAAAATGAGAGATTTAGAATTGTAAGGTATATCAGGTATCATCTAATTCAAACTTTTCATTTTACAGGGGAAGAAACACAAGGCCCATAGAGGTCAAGTGATTCATCCAATGTTACACAGATACAGTAAGTGGCAGAGAGTCAGACTTTCTTCCTTTCTTTCTTTTCTGCTTTTCAGAGGGGGAAGGTAGGGTAATTGGGGTTAAATGACTTGCCCAAGGTCACATGGCTAGTTTTGTGTTAAGTGTCTGAGGCTGAATTTGAACTCAGGTCCTCCTGACTCCAGGGCCAGTGCTCTATTCACTGAGCCACCTATCTTCTGACTTCCTTGTCCTGTGCTTTCTTCTGTGCTGCATTGTCTCTTCTTCCCAGGTTGCAAATAAAATTCCATACTCCATAATTAACCCTTAGCCTCTTGTTCATGAATATAAAATAAAGAGAATTAATTAAAGCTACTCAGGGAAATCATTTTGAATCCCCGTGTGTGTACTTGCACATAAGTAAATGTTTGCTGTCATTTGTTGTTACTGATCTCTTTCTATCTGTTAAAACTTAATTGGGGTGAAGAAAGATAGAATGATCCAAACACTATTGCTATATTTCTATACATACAGAGACAGAAAAGCAGGTTAAGGGGCGGCCAGGTGCGGCAGTGAGTAAGAGCGCCGGCCCTGGCATCAGGAGACCCAGAATCGGTTCTGGCCTCAGATACTTGGCACCCACACAAAATAACTGGCCGTGTAACCTCGAGCAAGTTACTTAACCCCAATTGCTTTTAAATTAAAAAAAAAAGAAAAGCAGGTTAAGTAGGAAGCACAAGTCTGGTGCAAAAGAGTAGAGGGTGGACAGAGTAGAAGAAATATGACTTTGAAATTATACTAAAAAAATGCACTTTTACATATTATACATGGAAAGTGCACTTTGATATCAACCTCTGATTGAAAGTGACCTCCAGGTATCATTTGGTTAGTGAAACTTCTATTAAGAGTTGGGTGGTAGGGGCGGCCAGGTGTATCAGTGAGTAAGAGCACCGGCTCCAGTGTCGGGATGACCTGGATTAAATCCGGGCTCAGATACTCAGCACCACACCCAGAAATAACTGGCTGTGTAACCTTGAGCAAGTTACTTAACCCTGATTACTTAAAAAAAAAAGAGTTGGGTGGTGACTTCTGGGGTCTAGATTTCCAGGACTATTCAAGCCTATCTACCAGAATCACTAGGGAACAAAACAGACTTATTGTACAGTGGTTTAAAGCTTCTGTTCTCTGCCATCCTCAAGAAATAAAAAACATTGGCATGCAGAAATCATAGCATCACATATCTAGAATTAGAAGGGACCTTAAAGGCCATCTAATACAACTCTTTAATTTGATGTATGAAAAAACTGAGGCTTAGAGAGATAAAGTTGCTTGCCTAAGAGGACATGCAAATAAAAGGGACAGAGCTGGGATTGGAGGTTAAACTCTCAGTATCACATTAATAGTAAGTAGCAGAGCCATGAGGATTCAACTCTAGTCCAATAACTTCAAGTTCAGCAATCTTTACAGTCACTCTTCCCTATTAATGGGAGGATGAGGATAGGTTTATTTTTAGAAATATACATGACTTCTTATTTGCAAGTGTGATAAAAAAGCAAAATTACCCAACTACAAAAATCCCACCTTCTCCAGGAAATCTTTTCTAATCCCTGCTAATTCTAGTGTTTTCCTCCTATGGATTATTTTTTAATTTATCCTGACTAGAGCTTGTTTGTTTGTATCTTGTCTCCTCCATTAGACTGTAAGCTCCTTGAGAGCAGGGGCTGTGCTTTACCTTTCTTTGTACCCCCGGTGCTTAGTACCACACCTGGCACATAGTAGGCATCTAAATGTTTATTGTCTGACTATAGGACAAATATCCCAAAAATCAAGGGCCCAGTTGAGACCAACGACTCATGACTCTGAGGTAAAAAAATTATAAGATCCTTAGCTGAGGACAAAGAAACATGGAATTTGGAGAAGGAAGGGATCATAGACATCATCTGGTTCAATCCCTTCATTTTACCAATGAAGAAAATAAGATAATAAAGAATTAAATGGCCTTCCCAAAACTACAAAGACAAAACTTTGTACAAGAAGGATCCAAGTCCAGGTCTTCTGAGTCCCAATTCACTGAATGTTCCATTAAAGGCATCAGACTGCTTCCATCCAATTCCCTTGGCCCATGGGTATGTAGCTCATTTTAGCTCAGCCAGCAGTATGGAGACATTGGGGATGGCCCACCTGGGAGCTTGGGGTCAGAACTAGAGAGTGAGGCAGGTTAAAAGGAAGCTGTGAAGAGTCTCATAGGACACAACACAGGTTTGCAGTTCACTTTGCTAATTAGAAAGTATGATTAGCTCACCAAGAACTGTCAAAAATCCCAATATGTGCCCTAGGTATTGTGTTAAGTGCTAAGGATAGAAAATTTTTAAAACAGGCTGACATCAAGGAGCTCAAATTCTAATGGGGGTGGGGGTGAGAATGGATAACTTGCAAACAACGATGTACATACAAGACAGACGAAAGATAAATTGTACAAAATCTTAAAAGGAAGACAGTAGCATTGAGAGAACCTGAGAAAAGCCTCTTGCAGAAGATACAATTTGATCTGAAATTTGGAGGAAGACAGGAAAACCAAAAGGGAAAGACAAAGAGGGAGAGCATTCCACACTTTGGGAAAAGCTAGTGAAAAGGCACAGTTGAGAGATGGAAGAGATGAAATGTCCTTTGCAAGGAAAAGCAAGATGGCCAGGGTAACTGGAGAGGTAAGAAGGGACTAAGCTGTAAAGGGCTTTAAAATGCAACAACAAAAACAAAAAAGATTTTCTATTTGCACCTGGAGGTAATAGGGAAGTTTTATTGAGTAGGGCAGAGACATGGTCAGACCTGCATTTTAGAAAGATCATTTTGGCCATTGAGTGGAGGGTGGACTGAAGTAAGGAGAAACTTGAGACAGGGGAGATCAAACAGTTCATTGTAATTGTATGGGTATGAGGTGAGGATGTTGCAAAAACAGAAATTATAAGACCTGACAACAGTTTGGATAGGTGGGGTGAATGAGAACGGAGGGTTGAGGATAAGACTTAGATTGCAAACCTGGGAGATTAGGAGGGGAGAGGTGGTGTCCTCAACAGTGCTAGCAAAGCAACAAAGAGAGAAGGATTTGGGGGAAAACATTATGAGTTTGGGACATATTGAGTTTAAGATGTCTATGAATCATCCAGTTTGAAATGTTCAATAGACGGTTAAAGATATAAGTCTGGAGGTCAGGAGGTAAGTTAGGGTTAGAGAAATATATTTAAGAAACATCATCATGGAGACCATAATTAAATCCGTGGGATCTGACAAGATCACCAAATGGAATGGTGTAGAGGGAGGAGAGAAGAGGGCCCAAGACAGAGCCATGAGGGACCCCCATGGTTAGAGGGTGTGACCTGGATGAAGTTCCAGGAAAGGAGACAGGGAAGAAGCAAACAAGTAGAAGGAAAACCATAAGAGAGCAGTATAATGAAAACCAAGAGAGGAGGAAGTATTAAAAAGAAGAGAGTGATTGATAATGTCAGAGGCTTCAAAGATGTCAAGAAGGATGAAGAATGAGAAAAAGCCAGTAAATTTGGCAAATACAAGATCATTGATAATGTTGGAGAGAGTAGTTTCTGTTAAATTTCATTTTAATTTCAGTGAATGATGAGGTTAGAATCAAGACAGCAAAGTCTTGAAGACAGTGAGAGGAAAGAAAAATAGACACACTTATTATAGCTGACTTTCTTTAGGAGTTCATCCATGAAAGGGAGGATAGATAAAAGCTGATAAGGAGGAGGGATCAATAGATCAAATGAAGGTTTTTAAGGATATGGAGGGAACATGGGCATGTTTGTAGGCAGCAAGAATGCTACTAGTAGACAGAAAAAGACTGAAGATTAGTGAGAAGTGAATGGGAATGATAGAAGTAAGTAATCTGCTGGAGAAGAGGGGATAGAATGGGATCATTTTTTAAAGTAGAGCCTTGGTAAGGAGACAGGCCCTCTCTTTAAGAGTGAAAAAAAATGAGTGGTTGAAGACATCTGAGAGATGGCAGATGAGGAGGGGAAAAGAGGGACTTAATTTGTTCAGAGAAGTTTGAGGCAAGGTTATCAGCTGAGAGAATGGTGGAGGGGCATCATGGGTGATTTCAGACAGACAAAAAAGTTTGAAGCCACTATGGTGAGTAGGATGGTGAATCAATCAGGGAGGTGTAAAAGTATTACCTTGAAGCAGTGAGATCCCTGTTGAGATTATGTTACATAAATTTGAAGGACCCAGTCAGCACAATTTCATGCTTTTTTCCAGCTTTCTTCAGTAGCGCTTGAGTGAGAGTGAAGACAATAGACATCGGGAGTAATCCAAGATTGAGTTTTGGCAAGGCATGATTGACAGTAGGATAAGTGGGCAAGAAACTGAAGTGTAGAATCGAACTGGTTCAGCCATGAGTTGAGATAAGAGATGGGAAGAGAATGTGAAGGGGTAATAAACTAAGAAAGAACTGAATAGTGGAGGGATTGGAGGGAGTTCACAACGAGAATGAAGAACAGGGTTAAGGATCATAAGACAGAGGGGAAGAGAGAATCATGATCAAATAAATCACCGAAAAATTGGTTGCATTGTTATCAAGGAGCAGGGAAGGGCCAACAAAGTAAAATCTTCTCTTCTTCCTACAGACATTTGGGAAAACACATGGAGTTGTTGCTAGAATTTTGGGTCCCTAAGCAAAAACCACAGAATACATCTGAGACAAGCCCCATGAAATGTTCCTTCAAATCAACTTTAAAGGAAAATTCCAGCAAGGTGTCTTTAGGGGAGGAGGGAAAGAGAGGGAGAAATTCCTATTCAATTTTGAGTACCACCCTGTGTACCTCAAAGGGGAAATAGTGACCTGGGACAGCAGCTCTGTGGGGAAAAACCCTGGGTCATTGAGAAGTTGCCGTTGGAAAAAACACTCTTAGGAGAGGGAGTTGGTAAAAAGAAGTTATAAAAAAAGCTTCCTTTTTAAACCAATTAGTCTTCCTAACTTGGTGCTGAGCTCAGTTGTTTCAGTATTAAAGAAGGATGAATGAGATATCAATGCCCTCTAAGTTTAGGTACCCTGGAGAAAGGCCCTGATTGCTTCACCCTACTTACAGCTCTTATAATAAGGAACACTAGAAAGCTAAGGGGAATGAAGAAAGAATACTAGGAATGCATATTATGGCACCATAACTGGCTACTCTGGCAATTGAAAAATATCTGAATATGCAAAGGGAAGAGAGAGAGTCAATAACTTGACATTTGGTGATTCAAAATAAAGTTTCCTTCTTTTATTCTTAAATTAATTGAGGTATGTTTGTGTGAATACACTCATAATTAAAGATATAAGTAAGCCCAGTGAGCTGAATTATTCAAGTGTATAATAAGAAGTGATTATACCATTTGCTCAATTGTTATAAAAAGCATTGTTTATAGTCATTTCCTAAAATTGACAGCTAAATTCTTTGACAAAAACTGCATTATCATATGCCTAGCAGATTAGGGCAGACATATATGAAACAAAATTCAAGCTACTACTAAATTAATTTATTAAATGTCAAAACGAGAAGTAAAGGACAAATGAGTATAAACATCAGGGGGGGAAAGAAATAGTAATTAAACTCTTCGCTGTTAAATACTCACAAGGAAGTTAAGCCATCACAAATTGGGGGAAATGGCACATTCTTCACTCTCTTTTGAGAAAGGTTAAACTGTATAAATTTTAAGAAGGTTCTGATACAGGAAAACATTTGGAAATATTTTTCAAAATGTTTATTTCAGCAAAGTCCAAAAATTTTTTCCACCTCAACTGTTGTTATATCAATGTGCATTTTTGGAAGCTATTTTAAACCATATGTTCATAATGTATTTATACCCGGCTCATTAAAAAGCAATCTTGCAAGAGCTATTTGAGATCCAAGAAAACTTTTTTTTTAAATTAAGATTAATTAAAAACAATAGCCACAATATTTTATTATTAACATGGAACATTAATGAATTACCAAGTGTAAGGAAAATGTTAACTTTAGAAACAATATTCTCATTATTTTTGTAAATCAGCCCACTTCATATAAAAAATTCAGAGTTTGCTATTATACATTCTCCTACTTCAATCTTTAAAATAGAGCACTACAATCTTCACATAATGGTGCTTCTAGTATACAGGAATTATATTATGTTAACTAATGCCCTTCATTTTTTGTAAGAAAATTTGATGGTGGACCCAACCAGACACTAACTTAACTCAGGACTTAATACTTAGCCTGGTGTCACTGAATCACATGTAACCCTTATTTTTTTTACAGGCTCTTAACTGACATGAGGGCCCTGGAACATTCTGGGGATGATTTGTTTCTTTAGCTCATTGTTCCTTCCTAGCTGACAAAAGCTTCAGTCTTCAACACCCCAAAACACAACACACAAAGGATCAACCCAGTATACATTTTGTTTAAAAGCTGAGATAAATTGGACTTATATCAGAGACCTTAGAAATAATGAAACCTGTTCGTAGGCAACCTTCCCCTCCCCAAATCACGGCACGATCTTGGTCACACTCCTTACACTCAGTTACTAAATAGGGGTCTGGTTACTGAATCTGCATGGGATTCAGTAATCCTTCGTGTAGATTCACTATGTACATAACATTGCTCTTTTCCCACAGCTCTTGCTGATCTCAGATGATATATTCTACCGGTACTCCCAGTCTCTGCCCTCTCTTTTGCTGTTGTTCAGTACTGTCCAACTCTTCCTTGGCTGAGATACTGGAGTGGTTTGCCATTTCCTTCTCCAGCTTTTTACAGATAAGGAAACTCAGCAAACAGGGTGAAATGACTGGGCATGGGTCACACAGCTAGTAAGTGTCTGAGAAAAGATTTGAACTCAGGTCTTCCTGACTCCAGGCCCAGCACTCTATCAGCTGAGCCCACCTTTATGGGATGTACTTTCCTCAGATCAGATCTCCTCAGCTACCAAGAAATGGTAGACACTCCTTTCCCCTAAGGACCAGCTCTCTAATACTCTGTAGGAGAAAGATACTTTTAAGTTTCTGGTTCACAAAAGGGTGTGTACAGCTCAAAACACCCTGGGATTTGTCATGTATATCATTGTATGGACATGCTTCCAGCACACTATACTTTGACAGTTGACTCTTTTGTAACCTTGTGCGGGATTTACCTGAGGATTAGATTCCTAATAGATTTTTTTTTCTTATTAGATTCAACCCACAGATATCAGTCCTAGCCTGGAGATCTTTTTGAATCCTAATTCTGACATCTGTTGTGTTAACTCTTGCTTCCAGCTTCACAACACTTGCAAATGTGACAAAAACTCTATGACTGCCATTCAAATCGGTGCCTAACATGAAGATGGTGATAAATAAATGTATGTTTAATTGAGTTGACTTCTATGACCTAAGTCTCCTGGCAGCTATTTTTGATTGGAGTTGATGCCTGAGTCCTTCCTGATATCAAACCCATTTCTCTGAACATATCTCCCTGGAATTGAACTGAACTTTATCAACATGGGAGTGGGATACTATTTACTTCCAAGCTTCTTGTTGAGTTGTGTGGCAAGGCCTCCTCCCAGATTCCACCCATCAACTGAAATATTAATTATGGGGAAGAACTTGAAGGATGTTATGAGGTTAATTTGGAAAAACAAAACAAAAAAACCTACTACTACTAATAATTCACATAAGGTTTAAAAGCAATTTATATATATTCTCATCTGAGCCTCACAACAATCCTGTGAGGTAGGTACTCTTATTATTTCCACTTCATAGATAAAGAAACCGAAACTCAGAGAAGTTGACCCAATTTCACAAAGCTATTAAGTATCTGTGACAGGATCTGAACATGTCTTCCTAACAGTAATGTTAAGACTTCCTCCACTATTCTACATTACTTCTCCTAGCTCCCTTTCTTTTTTTTCAGCAATAAGGATATTTATGTATATATGTTAGTCTATCAAGTCCTGGATAGCATAAAAGTTTAGGGAGACAATGTTTTGATACTTCAGGGATGAGATTGAAGAATCTTCTTTCCAAAAGATTGGGCTCCAAATGTTTATGATCACTGATCCCTCTCAGTAAAGCAATGTTTTTATCTCCAAAGTTTGTATATTTACTTTTTTACAAATCAGATCATTATATCACTAAACTAATAATTACTTACATTACAAAACTTGTACCAAAAATAGGAATTTAAAAAGGATGAGATAAAGATGAAATAATATTGGACCCTACAATTAATAAGCCATTGGAGATTACTGAGAGAGGGAAGGAACCAAGTATTTATTATGCAGCAGGCATTGTGCTAAATACTTTATAAATATCTCATTTAATCATTCGCTACAACATTAAGTAGGGGAGTGACATGGTCAGACCTATTTATGACCTGAACTTGTCTTGGGAAACTATGTGAAGAATGCAATGACTAACTCAGATAGCAAAAGAGGCTCAAAAAGGTAATGAGGAGAAGAATGCCTTCAAAAGCCAAATGTGCAAGGTCGAAAAAGAATCCCAAAAGCTCACTGAAGAGAATCATTCCTTCAGAATTAGATTGGAGCAAATGGAAGCTAGTGACTTTATGAGAAATCAAGATACTATTAAACAAATCCAAACGAATGAAAAAATAGAAGGCAATGTGAAATATCTCATTGGGAAAACCACTGAGCTGGAAAATAGAGCCAGGGGAGATAATTTAAAAATTATTGGACTACATGAAAGCCATGATCAAAAAAAGAACCTAGAAATCATCCTTCAAGAAATTCTCAAGGAAAATTGCCCTGATGTTTTAGAGCCAGAGGGAAAAATAGAGGTTGAAAGAGTCCACAGATCACCTCCTGAAAAAGATCCCAAAAAGAAAACTCCTAGGAATATTATAGCCAGGTTCCATAGTTCCAAGATCAAAGAGAAAATATTACAAGTAGCCAGGAAGAAACAATTTGAATATTGTGGAAACACAATCAGGATAACTCAGGACCTGGCAGCTTCTACACTGAGGGATCGAAGGGTTTGGAATATGATATTCTGGAGGTCAAAGAGCTGGGATTAAAACCAAGAATCACCTACCCAGCAAAACTGAGTATAATGTTCCAGGGGAAAATATGGCCATTCAGTGGAATAGAGGACTTTCAAGCATTCTTGATGAAAAAATCAGAGCTGAATAGAAAATATGACATTCAGATACAAGAAGCAAGAGAACCTTGAGAAGGTAAACAGGAAAAAGAAATCATAAGGAACTTATCAAAGTTGAATTACTCATATTCCTACATGGAAAAATGATAATTGTAACTTATGAAACTTTTCTCAATATGAAAAAAGTTGGAGGGAATAGAAATGTATATGTATGTCTGTGGATATATATATATGTATGTATATATATGTGTGTGTATATGTATACATACATATATGTCTATATAGGAGGGTGTATATGGGTGTATGAATAGATATGTGAGTGTGTATATATATGTCTACAGGCATACATACACAGAGGGCACAGGACCAATTGAATAGGAAGGGATGATACTTAAAAGGTGAAATTAAGAGGTGAGAGAGGAATATGAGAGGAGATGGAGAGAGACAGAATGGGGTAAATTATCTCATATAGAAGAGGCAAGGGAAAATTGTTACAATGGAGGGGAAGAACAGGAAGGCAAAAGGGAATGAGTCAACCTTATTCTCATTGAATTTGGCTTAGGGAGGGAATGACATACACACTAAATAGGGTATCTCACCCTACAGGAGAGTAGAGGGGAAGGGTAAGAGAGGGAGAATAATGGAAGGGAGGGCAGACTGGGGGGAGAGAAGTTGGAAGCTCCCACTTTTGAAAAGATAAGGGATCAAAGTAGAGATTAGAACAAGTCAGGGGTGGGATAGGATAGATATATTTCCCTACAATATATCCACTATGGAAATGTTTTGCATAGCTACTCATGTACAACTTATATTGAATTGCTTATCTTCCCAGTAAAGGTGGGTGACAAGAGAGGGAATGAATCTGGAATTCAAAGTTTTAAAATCAAATGTTTAAATATATATTATTAATATTTTACATGTAACTGGGAAATGAGATATACAGGCACTGGGGCATAGAGATCCACTGTGCCCTACTGGAAAGTTGAAGGGGGCATGGGGGAAGATATGGGAGAGAACAGACTGGGGGAGGGGATATTCAGTGGGAACACTGTTTGGGGGTGGTGGGTAGGGAAAATTGGGGAGAAAATTTGTAACTCAAAATCTTGTGGAAATGAATGATGTAAACTAAAAAATAAAAAAAGAGAGACAAAAAAAGAAGAAAGAATGGTTATCATGGAGAAGGGGAAATACAACCCATATATCTACCCTCTTATTGGCCAAGCACATATCCCTTTGGGTCAGGCCATAGTCTACCTGGGATAAAGCCATGATTCTCCTCTCCCTAGGCCCCAGTCCCTATTATTGAGATCACTTCCCTAATGTCCTGTTTGGGACTTGAGCAAAATCTCAGTTTGAAGGATCCTAAAAGAACAGGTTGATTCCAAGATTCTAGTTATAGGGCCTAATTTGACTTAGAATTTCCAAAGAAAGTTAAATGCTGATCATTTTCTATCAGAGTCTTCAAAGCTTTTGTACTAGTTTAAATTTGAAGAAGAGAGCTAGGAATGGCTGCAAAATAGATTAAATCCCTTTATCTAACTTGAACTTTTATTTCATTTGACACTATTTATATCCTTCTTGATATTTTCTCTTTCTCTGGCTACTGTGGGCAAGCTGGAGTTTAGCAAACCTATTTATTGAGGACATCTTAGCTGATGCCAACTTCCTCCTTATGTATGACATTGTCAAAGTCTATAAGGGTAATCTAAAACCAATTTTAACTGATTTTCCTCCTACCTCAGTGACTATTCTATTTCCCTTTTTTCTTTTTAAAAATATTTTTGTTGGGTAGGCTGGGTGGTGTAGTGAATAGAACGCTGGCCCTGGAGTCAGGAGGACCTGAGTTCGGATCTGGCCTCAGGCGCTTGACACGCTTAGCCCTGTGACTTTGGGCGGGTCACTTGACCCCAATTACCCTCCAAAAAATATATATATTTTTATTTTCAGTTCCAAATTCTCTTTCTCTCTACCTCTCCTACTCATTGAAAAGGCAAGAACTATGATATTAATTTTATTTATGTATGTATACGTATAAAGTAATGAAAAACATTTATGTATTAACTAAAAGGAAAGAAAAATAGAGGAAAACATGATTTAATTTGAACTCTGGGGCCATCAGTTCTCTCTCTGGAGGTGGGTAGCATTATTCATTATAGGTCCTTTAGAGTTATGGTGGATCATTGTATTGATCAGAGTCACTAAGTCTTTCACAATTGATTATCTTTACAATATTGCTGCTATTATGTACATTGTTCTTGTTCTGTTCGTTTCACTTAGCATAAGTTCACATAAGTCTTCCCAAGTTTTTCTCAAACCATCCCATTCATTATTTCTTATAACACAACAATATTCCATCATATTCATATACCATAACTAATTAAGCCATTTCTCAATTGATGGGCATCTCCTCAGTTTCTAATTCTTTGTCACCACAAAAAAAGAGCTGCTATAAATATTTTGTACACATGGATTCTTTTCCTTTTTTAAAAATCTCTTTGAGGTATAGACCTAGTAGTGATTTGGTTGGGTCAAAGGATAGGCACAGTTTTATAACCCTTTGGCTATAGTTCCAAATTGTTCTTCACTATGGTTGGATTAATTCAAAGCTCCACCAATACTATGTTATGTTAGTGTTTCTGTTCTCCCACATCCCATCCAGCATTTGTCATTTTCCTTTTCTGTCATGTTAACCAATCTGATGGGTGTGAGGTGTTACCTCAGAGTTGTTTTAAAGGCCAAGATTATCTACTATCTACTGAGCCACTGCCAGTTGTCTTGAGCTTTCTCTTTCTACTGGACCCCAATGACTCTGGAGGAGGATTTGGCACAGCTATGCCTCACTCGAATCCAACTCAGACACAAATCAAGATACCACCCTCATGATATCATTGGTCCTCTTTGAAAATGAAGGATGAAGAATAACAATTTGCTTTTCTTTAATTTTTAGTGATTTAGAGCTTTTGTTTATTTGACTATTGATAATTTTGATTTTTTCCTCCGAAAACTGCCTAATCATATCCTTTGACCATCTAACAACTGGGGAATAGCTCTCCTTAAAAAAAAAATGCCTTCTGGAATGTCATTTTCCAAGCTCTCTTCTTTAAAACGGTAGCTGCTAAACCTCCTGTGATTCTGACTGTCATTCCATGGTATTTCAATTATTTCTTCTGACTGCTTTCAATATTTTGTCCTGGGAGCTCAGGATTTGTGCTACAATATTCCTGGGAGTTTTCTTTTGGAAATTTTTCTCAAAAGGTGACTGGTGAATTCTTTCAATATCTACCTTGCCTTCTAATTCTAAGATATCTGGGCAGTTTTTCTTTATAATTTCTTGAAATATGATACCTAGGCTCTTTTTTGTTCATGCCTTTCAGGGAGTCCAGTAATTTTTAAATTGTATTTTCCAAGTCAGTTGTTTTTCCCATGAGATAGTTCATGTTTTTCTATTTTCCTGAGATATTTTGCATTTTCTTCTTTTTTTCAGTCTTTTGACTTTGTTTTATTGTTTCTTGCTCATAAAGTCATTAGCTTCCACTTGTCCAATTCTAATTTTTATGATGTTTTCTTCAATGAAGTTTTATATCTCTTTTACCATTTAGCAAATTCTGATTTTTAAAAGAAGAAATGTATTGATATTTTATTTCATAGAACAGTACCCAGAGTGATAAATTGGTTTATGCTACCATACTTTCTCCACATTTCAAGGCCAGAAAAGCTACACTTTCAGCTGATAGTTGCATATGGAACAAAAGTATTATTCATCTTTATATTTTAAAAAAGTTTCCTTTTAAAAAGAAATAATAATTAAAAGAACATGCCAGTCTCTTTTCACTTAATCATATTCTGTTCCTTTACTCTGGAGTTGAGAATGATCTTGACCCTCAATTTTACTTACCTAGGCTCTTGACATAACATTCTAATACTGGTGTTACCATAGAAATTTACTTTAGGACTATCTATCTTTCCATCCACCCATCCATTTACAATTTAGGATTTCATCACTGTGTTATTGAATTATTGCACAAACCTGTCTAAAATTTGAAAAATAGATTTAAAGAATTACCTGGGGTCCCGAAAAGGTAGAGATAATATCCATGGTCATATAACTAGTAAGCAGCAAAGGCAGAATTTTAACCTAGTCCTTCTTGACAACAAATAAAAAGCTATTAAATACATGTGAGTATTGGGTATTTTAATTCAGTTTAATTTAAAATTATTTGCTTGACTTTTTGTGATAGAGAAAAATTAGAAACAACATCAATGCTGATAAATTGAGGAATGGATAACTAAACAAACTGTCAATGAGAGATCATCCAATCTCAGTTTGGAGAATTCTAATGAAGGCTACCTATCCTTCAAGGTACCTCTGTTTTATCCTCCAATAGAATATAAAGTCCTAAAGAAAAAGAACCAGTGGGCAGCTAGGTGATGTAGTGAATAGAGCACTGGCCCTGGAGTCAGGAGGACCTGAATTCAAATCTGGCCTCAGACACTCAACACAAAAACTAGCCATGTGACCATGGGCAAGTCACTTAACCCCAATTGCCCTCCAAAAAGCAAAAAAGAACCATACCATATCCATATTCACTGTGCCACCTACCTGCCCCCAATAGAATCATATCTTCTCTAGACTTTACAACCAGCAGCACAAAGGGTGCAATATATTTTTTCTTTACTTTTCTTTTACTGTAATTCATCCTTTGATGAGATGGTTCCTTTTTACTTAGCAGAAACATGACTAGGAATTTTTTCACCTGGAGAAAATGTTGGTGAGGAGACTAGGGTGGAACAAGCAGAAGAAAAATACTTAAATGAATATGTAGTATTGCCATGACAAGGGGTGAACCCAATTTCTACTGTGCTTGTGGTGGAGGACCCCCAGGTAAGGTATAGTGCAAAGTAGTTACGACAGGGAGCAGGCGCCCCCTCCCTGGGAGGCGGGCACCCTGGGGAGTCTCTCTCATTGGATGATTATCAATTTCTCAAGAGCAGGAATTGTTTTTAACCTTTCTTTGTATCCCTAGCACTTAAAACAGTCTCTGGTATACAACAGGTATTTAATAAATGCTTGTGGACATAATAACTATATTTATCTGTGATTTGTATTACTATATATGCACCTGTATTTAGATATCTGTATATGAAAATTTAAAATGAAAATCATTTATAGCCCTACCCTAAATTACCTTTCCAGCCTCTTATATATGATGCCACCCCTTATATTCTGAGATGTACTGACATTTATCTTGTTTCTATTCCTTGTCTGTGACACTCCAACTACGGTCTCCATGCCTTTGCATAGGATTCAAAATAAAGTTTTATTTTTTCGCCAGTTATAGGTAAAAACAATCTTTAACATTTTAAACAAGTTTTAAGTTCCAAATGCTATTCCTCTTTCCTTTCCTGATCCCCTCCCTGATATGGTGAGCAATCTGATATGGGTTATACATATGCAATCCTGTAAAACATTTCCATGCTAGGCATTTTGTGCAAGAAAACTCAAAAAGGAAGTGAATACTAGTATGCTTTAGTCTCTGTGTCACATGTGACATATGCCCTTCTGCTTCTTTCACAGTTCAGTGTGTGACCTCGGGAGAGGTCTCTTCACTGTACTTGTCTGTGCTCTGATCCTTACCCAGGTAGGAACCCTCGTCTCATACAACCATAACTATTCTCCCTCTGTCCTGGAACTGTGATTTGGAACTAAATAAGGGGTGACAGAGCTGCCAGATAGCTCCCATTCTTGCTCCCAGTGCTAATACAAGGTTCCTCTGGGATCTCTTTCTGACCAAATGTTCAGTGCCTTTATCATCCCTGGGTATTGGGCCACTACTGCTGCCTCAGCCCAGTATTGCCTCCACCACTGGTTCTGCTTCTGCCCACAGCTGGCTCCCAGCTAACTCCCTACTCCAGTTATCTACAGACCTCTCTCTCTTCCTAAGCTACCCTGGACGGTATAAAATGATTTATGGTGATTTTTAATTAACTTTCCTGCTCAGAATTTAGTTTGATATGTTTCTAGGTTGTTTTGGAGGGGGTATGTTGGGAGAACCCTGCAAGATGCTAGTTTCACTTTGCCATCTTGGCTCCTCCCCCTTTCATTTTTTCTTTTTTAATAATTCTTTCTCTTCCTGGCTCCTAAATGTATTTGTCCCTCAAGATTGTGATCTTTGTCCTTTTCACTACTTTTTTAGTACCAGGGATTCATAACATGAATCTGTGAATTGTTTTTTTTTTTAAATACACAAAGTGTCCCAAAAGACTTAGGGAAATTTTAAACTAGGAAAGCTAGATTTTGGGGACACCTCGCATATTTTGCTAATTATTTCAATGTAGTTGACTTCTTTGATAATCCTATGTATTTTATTTTATGTGTTTAAAAACATTATACTGAGTTGTCCTTAGACTTCACCAGACTGCCAAAAGGGTACATCACACACACACACGCACACACACACACATACACACACATTGAGAACTCTTACATTCTTTTCTTTTGTGTTTTCACCCGCACCCATTGCTTTAATGATGACTTCTATGTAGATGCAAAAACACATTGAGGGGCAGCCAGGTAGCACAGCAAGTAAGAATACCGGCCCCAGTGTCAGGATGACTGGGGATCAAATCCAGGCTCAGATACTTAGCACCACACCCAGAAATAACTGGCCTTGTAACCTTGAGCAAGTTACTTAACCCCAATTGCTTTAAAAAAAAAAAACAAATGCATTGAAATCTATATGTTTAGACCTATTTTTCCTCTCAACTCCATGAAGTCCTGCATTTCAAACTGTCATTTCTGACTCTTTCCTTTCTCTCTTACCTCACATTCAACGAGTTGCCAAGATCTATGAATTTTACCTTGGCAATATCTCTAACATCTGTCCCTTCCTTTCTGCTCATACTGCCGCTTACCTAAGTAAGACCATTATCATCTCTTGCTTAGACTATTGTAATAAAGTCTTAACTGACCTACTTGACTCCTACCCATCCATTCGACCCTACCTTGCATAGTAATCTTCCTAAATGTAGGCTTTATCACACCATTCTCTCCTGCTTAGTGTCCCTAGGGGCTTCTCAGTTGGAAAGAGAAGGGAATAAACATTTATATAGTGCCGACTATGTGCCAGACACTGTGCTAAGGATTTTTACAATTAGCTTAATTTATTCTCACAACAACCCTATGAGGATTAGTGTTATTATCCTCATTTTACAATTAAGGAAACTGAAGCAAAAAGAGGTTAAGGGATTTATTCAAGGTCACACAGGTAGTGTCTGAGACCAAATGTTCTTCCTGATTTCAAGCTCAGCATTCTGTCTACTGTGCCACCATCTGCCTCTTTCTTTCCAGGATAAAACTCGGACTCAGCTTGAGATTAAAAGTCTATCATTTAGCTCCAATTCACCTTTCTGGCCTAATTGTTCACTTTTTCTCTCCATTTTAGGCACTTTGTACTGCTAGCCATTTCCCAGTCTCATTTGTCCATCTCTTGCCTTCTTATAGTAACAGGGCCAAGTGCTGAATCTTTTCCATATTCCTTTCCCATCTCTGCCCAGTGAAATCTTTATTTTCCTTCTAGACCCACATTGTGTATTACCTCCTACATGTATCCAGTCTGAATTTCCTAGCTAGAAGTAATCCTTTCTTCCCCAATTTGTCATCCCTCTCTGTTTGACCTTTCTTCTACATAGTATAAGTTGAATGTAAATTAATATTGTAACAGTTATTTGTATAAATCTTACCCTTCTAGAAGAGTGAAAGCTCTTGGAGGACGGGCATTATGTCATATTTATTTTTTGTGTGCTGTGTTTACTATCACAGAGAACTATGGATAACAAACAGATTAAGAAACACTTATTGAATGACAAAAGAGGAAAATTATAAATGCTGGAGAAGATGTGGGAAAATAGGAACACTAATGCATTTTTGGAGGAGTTGTAAACTGATCCAACTATTCTGGAGAGCAATTTGGAACTATGCTCAAAGGGCTATAAAAATGCGCATACCCTTTGACACAGAAATACCACTTCTAGGTCTGTATACTAAAGAAATCATACAAATGGGAAAAGGACACACATGTACAAAAATATTTATAGCAGCTCTTTTTGTGGTGACCAAGAACTGGAAATTGAGGGACTATTTATCAATCAGGGAATGGTTGAACAAGTGGTGGTATATGAATGTAATGGAATACTAATGTGAGATAAGAAATGATGATCAGATGGACTTCAGTGGAAAGACTTATATGAACTGATGCTGAGTGAAATGAGCAGAAACAAAGAACACTGTACACATAACAGTCACCCTGTGTGATTAACTTTGATAGGTTTAGCTCTTTTCAGCAATGTAAGGATCTAAGACAACTCTAAAAGACTCACAATGGAAAATGCTACCCACATCCTGAGGAAGAACTATGGAGTCTGAATGCAGACCGAAGCATACTATTTGCTCTCTCTTTTTCTTTTGCTTTTTTTCTTTCTAGTAGTTTCTCCCATTCATTCTAATTCTTCTTTAAACATGACCAATGTGAAAATATGTTTAATATGAATGTACATGTAGAGCCTTTATCATTGCACTCCATTTTGGGGAGTGGGAAAGGGAGGGAGAGAGAGAAAATTTAAAACTCAGCTGATGGAAGTGAATGCTAAAAACTAAAATCAAATGAATCAATTTAAAGGAAAACAATTGTTAAATTGAATTAAATTGAATGGAGGTCCAACTAGATCTTTACCTGAATGTCTACACTGGTCAGTCAATAAGTCCACAAACATTTTTATATGTTAAGTACTGTACTAAGTGCAAGGGATACAAATTAAAATTTAAAATATATTTCCTTCCTTTAAGGAGTTTCAATCTAATGAAAGAAGACAACATACAGAAGGGTAGGATGAAGAGTTAAAAGAAGTCCCAAAGTCATGTAGCTGGTTTGACATATGACCACAGGTTCCTAGAGTCATGAAAGTTGTCCCTGTGTCCTAAATTGATACCATATTCAGAAGAAAAAAGTCTGCTTTTTACTAACCATAGGAATTTGAATCATTTTTAGTTACCTCTACTCCATGATCCAAATGGAAGCCAACTGATGACTTGCTGGCATACATTTCAACAAGGCTATGACCTTTCTCCACCCAAGGCTGAGTCACAATTCCTGCAACTCTCAATTTGCTGAATGGGATATCACTCACCCTTCACAGGAACTTCAAGTTAAACTAGAAATTTCCCCTGGCAATGTGTCCTGACATTCCTAAGCCTATATATGAGTTTCTCACTGAACCAGGTCCTAATACACAGCTCAGTCCTGTTAAATAGAATATGGTCATTATCACCATGATTCATCAGTTAGATCTAACTTTAGGTTATCTAACTTAATTTGGTCGGATTCCGTACACATAGAACATGTTGCCTATAGTAAAATTAAACAGACCCTCAAATTGTGGTCCTGGGCTAAGAATGAGAGTCATTTTTACTGCTGTGTTGTTGGGTGGTGAAGTATCCTGGATTATTGGATAGAAGGCCACCCTGAGTCAGGAAGAACTGGCTTCAAGTCTCACTTCCAAAATATATGACTGTATGACTGAGGAAGTCACTCAATTTCTCAGGATCCCAAGCAACTCTACAATTGTAAGTTGCAGCACAGGTGCTGACCTGCTTTGGGAGAGGGAGTTTCCTCTTTCAGTCTTTCCTACACCAGAATAGATTCAGTATCTTCCTCCCCCCCCCCACAAAAATAAAATGTGGAATAGTAACATATAGAAGCAACATTTGCTTTCCTGATTTATATTGTTTTTATCTGCACTATTTTATAGGAATACTATTCAGAGTTGTTTTTGTGAAATTAACATTCAAGTGTTTCAACAATGTGTTGTAATGACAGAAAGCTTGCAGGACCGGAAGTCAGGAGACCAGGGCTTTCTGTTCCTAACTCTTTGTTATTTAGCTGTGTGGCATAGGGCAAATACTTTTAATCTTTCTGAGCCTCACTTTCCTTACCTGTAAAAATGGGATGTTTGCTAAGGTCCCTTCCAACTCTAACATTTTATAGTTCTCATTTATCTTGCAAAATATGGATCCATTTTCCTATCTGTGATGGCACGGGAAGCCAAGAGAAATATATTCAAAGGATATCCCTTCCTATGGAAAAAACCACTGGACTCATACAAAAACTGAAGAAAAATTTCACTTAAGCATAAGTCTGCTGAACAAATGCTTTCTTACCTTTTGGATCTGTATGCTTGATTTCATGTTGGGGTTGCTATTGGATTTGAGCTTTTGGGGGAGAGTGAGGGAAGGTATATGTGGGGAAACAGAAAGGCCTACAAAGAACTTAAAGGAAAGGCTGAACTATCCATCTCCCTCTTTGTGCTTTGGTTCCTGGGCTTCCCTGACAGATCAGTGTTATGGAATTCTTCATACTTTGTACTTGTATTCCCAGGGCCTTGGTATGATTTCTGGCACACAGTAGGTGCTTAACACTTATTGATTGGGTATTTCCAGGATATTGCCAGGTAGGAAGGATTCCTAGCATTTTTAAGTGTTAACTATCCTTTGGGCCTTAAAGATGCATGTATTTATTTAGAAGACTTGGGGATTTGTATTGTATAAATAGAATAAAATAGGTAATGACCACCACACTGCTGCTCCCAGAGGCTTGCCTAATATAGAAATATTTCCTTGCCCATGTTCTTCAGCCCGCCATATAAAGCATGAGATCTGCTGAATGAATATGTGACTTTGTGTGATTCACCCTTGGGAAACTGGAACTGTTTAAATTCCTATGGGCTTGAGAAGCAAATACCCCATGCATAATATCTCTTGAACATGATACCCCTCATGACAGAAGCACCAAGAGCCAAAAACGTAGGTTATGTAGAATCATCAGCAGTCACCTCTTTTAGCAGTTGCTCGATTGACAATGTTATGACCCTCCCTTATGTAACTAGATATTTTGCGAGCCTATCCCCATACAGGTGGCAGGGAAAACAGTGAGTACTAATGATCTCTACAAAGGGCAACAAGGCAGATGCCTGAATTCTATTACTAACTAGGTCAACTTCTAGCAAAGTGGCCTTGAAAAATGGAAAGCCCTGGTTTTCGCATATGCAAAATGTGCATCATAATACTTCTCCATTATTGATATTTATCTAAGTTTGAAAATGAAATCTGGAGCTGGAAGGGACTTTAAAGATCAATTAGTACATCGTCTTCATACATGAGTCTTTGTAAAACATTATTTTCATTTGATTTCATTGTGGTTTTTAACTTCTCAAATATATTCTAATTTGCCTTGTGTTTATTCATGTTCTTATGTTCCCAATTAAATTTTAAGTTCTTTGAGGTTAGGGACCACGCTTACTCATCTCTGTATCTGCCCCCAGATTTAGCACAATGAATTGTACATGGTACACACTTAATATACATCTCTTAAAATGTCTGTTAAATTATTATTTTTATTCCTTCTCTTTGCTCTCCTACTTACGTCAATGTTACATGGGCATGTATGTGGTCAATCTATTTTTGTTGATTAACTCAAGTAATATAAATTCAAAGTAAATCTCCAAGCAAAGTTTGTGAACAGGGTATTTCAGCATTGCACTGTCCCCCAGATACAACATTACTTTGGGGAGCATTTGATGCTGTTGATAAACAGCATCGACCCACCCCCATCTCCTTCTTGTCTTTTCATGACACTACCTTTTCCGTATTCTCTTAACCTGTATCTGATTCCTCTTTTTTAGTCTCCTTTGCTAAATGATCATCTATGTCTCACCCTCAAATGTGGTTTTTACTCTCTGTTTTGGGCCTTATTTCTTTTCTATGTCCTCTCTCTTGGTCACTTCATTAACTCTCATGGGTTCCACCTCATCTCCATTAAACTGTGATCTCTCTCCTGAGCTCCAGTACTACATTACCAGATGACTTTTGGACTGAGAGTTCTGTAGGCTCAAATTCCGTATGTCCAAAATACAGCTCATTATCTTTCTTCCAAAACCCTCTCCTCATCCTAAGTTTCCTGCTTCTGTTAAGACAATTGCTATCCTTCCAGCCACAACAGGTTCGCAAGTTTGGAGTCATCCCCTCCTCATCACATCAAATCACTGACCGAGTCTCATTGATTCTACTTCTATAATATCCCTCCCCCACACAGCCACTATCCCAGCTTAAGCACTTACCATCTCTAACTTAAACTACCACAATGCTCTTCTAATTGGTCTTCTTGTCTCCAATCTCTCCCCCATCCAATTTATGCTCCATGCTGTTGCCACAGGTCTGACCATGTCACCTCTCCTCAAGAAGGAGACCAAAAAAAGCCTTAAACATGCCTTAGTCAAGAAATACTTGTCTTACTTGCTAGTAGAAAGAGATAACAGCCAAAGGCAACAGAGGTTCAAATATAAACTCACATGTAAAATCTTCAGAAGGATTATGAGTAACGTTACGTTATGAAGCAGAGGAAAATAAAATCAGTTTAAATAAAGCTTGGCAATATGCCCCAAAGACATCAAAGAAAGAGGAAAAGGACTTATATATAAAAATATATACATATAGCATCTCTTTTTATAAGAGCAAAGAACTGGAAGAAAAGGAGATCCCTCTCAACTGGAGAATGGCCAAACAAATGATAGCATATAAATGTAAGGAAATACTATTAAGCTATATAAGAAATAATGATGGGATGACTTTAAAGAAATCTGGAAAGATTTGTATGAACTGCTGCAGTGTGAAGTGAGTAGAATCAGTAGAACTATTTATATAGTGACAACAAGATTAAAAGTAAACAACTCTAAAAGTTTTTAATCAGTGCAATGACTATGCACGTTATCACACATATTTATTACAAGGATTTTCTTTTCCATTGAAGCTAGGGTAGGATAGATAAAATTTTGTTTTATTAATAAAAATACACTTTAATTAAAAAGCCAGGATTGGCAATAATATATCCAAAAGTCAGTCAGTCAAAAAACACTTAATAAACGACTAGTATGTACCATGCACTGGAGATACAAAGAAAGGCAGAAAGACAAGGGAGCTCCCATGGGGAGACAGCATGCAAACAAGTACGTACGAACCAACTGTATACAGGGTAAATAGGAATAATCAACAGAAGGAAGGCACTAGAATTAAGAGAGTCTAGGAAAGAGACCCAGAAAAGAGGGAAAAGGATGCACATGTACAAACATATTCATAGCAGCTCTTTTCATAGCCAAAACACTGGAAACCAAGGAAGTCCCCACCTGTTGGTGAATGACTAAACAAACTGCGTCATAAGGACGTAACCGAATAGCTTTACCACAAAAAGGATAAAATGGACAGTTTCAGAGGACATTGGGAAGACATATATGAACTGATGCAGAATAAAGTGAGCAAAGCTAGCAGAAAACATATACAATGGCAATAGTATACAATGATAATGCAATGATAAGCTACAATTCCAGAGATGAAGATGATGCATACTACTCATCTCCTGTCAAGAGAGGTAAACAAGACATTATAAGTAGAGATTTGTTTTGCTAGGTTATGTATATTTGTTTTTAAATTTTCATTTGATTGTTCAATTGAAATGGGAGGGGCAGATAATAAAGGTGTTAAATAAATAAATAGATTAATTTTTTTGAAAAAGAAAAATTGGTAAAGACTAAACTGAATAAAGTCATCCCAAGGGAACTTGAGGATAAAAACAGAAGGATGGCAGCCAATAAAACAAAAAATGGAAAAATTCTACAAAGATTATGACAAACATTTTTTTACCACACCTGAACTCTAAATATTCCAATCCCAAATATAACTATAGAGAAGGTAGAAATAAAACGCTGAAGAGCATAAAGATAGGAAAAGAAGTCTGAGTAGATCAAAGGGTATCAGCATTAGAGGTAAAATAATTGTTAATGTATTAAAGAATTGATGCAAAAGGTATCCAAAAGCAAGTAACGTCTAAAAGACATTGAAAAATAATTTTATACTTTACTAATACTGAAAAGAGGTAACAAAGAGACACTGACAACTACTGATATATGCCTGTTTTCCAATCTATATAAAATTTCTTATGAGAATCATCTTTACAAACATCAAAGCAATCTTCATTGTTAATATCAGAAGAGAACAAGCAGATTTTCCCAAGCCGTCTTCCACAGTAGGACATCTTAGATATCACAGAATGAATGGAAAGATACAATGTAGGATCTCATTGTGCTTATTTGTCGATCATTTAAAAAAGCATTTGATAAGGTAAAGCAAAATGCTTCCTTCAAAGTTCAGTTCCATTAACCAACTGATAAATCAAGTATGTGAACAGGCAGTTTTCAGGAAAAATCAAAGCTATCTATAGTCACATGAAAAAAATGTTCTAAATCACTACTGATAATCAAATTTAAATAATTCTGAGGTAACACCTTATGCTTGTCACATTAGCTAACATGATAATAAAGGAAAATGATAAATGCTGGAGGAGATGTGGAAAAATGGGGACACTGTTGATGGAGTTGTGAACTGGTCCAACCATTTTAAAAAATAATTTGAAATTATTCCAAGGCGTTATAAAACTGTGCATATTCTTTGACCCAGTAATACTACCACTAGGTCTGTATTCCAAAGAGATCAAAGAAAAGGGGAAAGTTGTAAATGTATAAAAATGTAATTAGCAGCTCTTTTTGTGGTGGCAAAGAATAGAAAATTGAGGAGATGCCCATTAATTGGGGAATGGTTGAACAAGTTGTGGTATATGACTGTGATAAAATGTTATTGTTCCATAAGAAATAGTCTTATATGAACTGATGCAATATAAAGTGAGCAGAACCAGGAGAGCATTGTACATAGTAACAGTAATATTGTAACAATGATCAACTATGAAAGACCCAGCTACTCTGATCAATACAATGATGCAAGAAAATTCCAAAAGACTTATGGTGAAAAATGTTATCCACCTCCATAGAAAGAACTGATGGACTCTGAGTGCAAATTGAAGTATACGGTTTTTTCTTTCATTATGCTTCTTCCTCTTCATTAATTTTTTTTTTTGCAACATGGCTAGTATGGAAATATGTTTTGCATGACTTCACATGAATAAGGTAGCATATTACTTGCCTTTTTAATTTATGGGGAAAGGAGAGAGTTTGGAACTTTAAAAAATTTTCCAAAATGTTTAAAATTAATTTTTAAAAGAAAAAGAGTTCTGTTCCAGCAAAGCGTCTTCCACCCATCAAAGTTATTCAAGATTCCTTAAATGAAGCAAGAACATGAATGATGTTGTTTAAAGACTCTTTGATAATAAACAACAGGAAAAGCACAAAATAGGGTAATGTGTGTGTTTGCCCAAATAGCGTGCTCGTGTAACAAAGGAAATCCATTGTAGAGCTCAGGTTGGAGAGGAATTTCCTTTGCATAGTGAGGTACTCCAGATTCTCCTATTTGTGGCTGACTGTGCTGGTTGCATCAAGTGCCAGAAAACTGAAAATCCTCCTGATTCTGCCAACATATAGAGAACAGTAGATAGATGCTATAAGTAAGCAGAAAGATACAGTTGCTTCTTAAATAAAGTAGTTTTGTGCATTTTAGAAGAACCATTTTTCAATATTTAAAAGTCAATTTCAGAATAAGGAGTTTGAGAACAAAAATTTCATGTTTCTCTGATGTTGCTAATAAGAGCAGACATTATGTTACTGGTCCAGTGTAAATACTATATCTCAGTCCTCCCTCTACTCTATTTTTCTCTCCACCAAAAGTTCTTAACTTAGGGTATAGAAGCTTTAAAAATATATTTTTGATAACTTATTTTTCATATAACTGGTTTCCTTTGTCATCATATTTACTTTATTTTATGCATTTAAAAACATAATTCTGAAAAGAGGTCCATTGGCTTCGTAAGACTACCAAAAGGGTCCATGTCATAAAAAGAAGGTTGAGAACTACTGTACACTCACTACTTCCTGCCTTGGCCTCATGCTTGCTACTGTAATGACAAGACCCAAAACTATATCTCCAGTCCCTATCTCACACTTGACCTATAGTGTCATTTTGCAAGTTACTACAAGAACTTTACCACAAACTCATAATGTCTCAAACCAAAACCAAACCCATCACTTTCTTCCCTATCCCTCAGTCCCCCAAAATAACTTGTTCCATTTCCTAACTTCCTTTTTTTCTGACAATGCCACTGCCCTTTTTTTTCCACTAGTACTGAGTAATCTTTGATTTTCCCTCCTCCTTTGTTCCTCATATCCAAGCAGCTACCACATTCTTTCAGTTTTAAAATATGATTCAGATTCTTCTCCATTTTCATTCCATTGCCTCCATCCTTAGGGATACAAGACTGACAAACATCTCAACATAGATAATTGGCCATTTGATTAATAGAAACACAATCCTGTATGCTTATGTGTGCTTATCTCATAAGCAAGCTTGAATAAACACACACACATACACGCACAGAGTTGTATATAGAAAAACATTAAAATCAACAGAGAAATAGGAAGGAACAGGAAAGAAAGGATTTAAAAGGAGGGTAGAAAAAGAGAGAGATCAGAAATAAGCAAAATAAATTCCAACTTTGGAGGATGAAGGGAGGATTAAAGGAAAAAAAAAGTAAAGGGTAAAAATCTATAAACGGTCTGGGGGAGGGGCAGTAAAGTGGGAACAGCTATCCTACTAGTGTTGAGCATTCTATCTCTTACTACATTCTTATTTTGTAAATAAAGGAACTAGAGGCAAGGAGAAGAAAAAGTATAAGATTTAAGATATATGAAAATATACAAATTCACTATTATAACTATAAACATAATTATAAGATAAATGAAATCAATTCACCTATAAAATGAAAGAGGACTGCAAAATAGATTATGTAGCACAATACAATATACTATTTATAAGAAACACAAATAAAACTTAATAATTAATAGAGAGCTAAACTGAGGAAATACAGCCAAATTTATTATACTTTTATGAACTCAGAAAATCAGAGGCTGAAAAAATGATCTCAGACAAGGCAACACTAAAAACAGACACAAGTAGGGGCGGAGCCAAGATGGCGGAGTAGAAGCACGACCCTCCCGCAGCTCTGGCTTCCACCCTCCCCAATCCATGTAAAAAGGGGACTCTAAACAAACTTTGGAGCTGCAGAACGCACAAAATGACACAGAGAAGCTAACCTCCCGCTGAGAACAGCCCGGCAGGCCGGCAGGAATCAGCCAGCGCAGCGCTCTGGGAGCCGAGCCCAGCCTCACGCCAAGGCTTTAGCCCCAGGGCAGGCCTGACCAGCCGCCAGCCAGAGGGACTCAAGATCAGCAGCAGCTGTGGCCATTTCCAGATTTTTCAACACATAGATGCGAAGGACAAGGTGAGAGGCCAGTGCATTCTGGACTTTGGGGCCCAGTAAGTGGGAGTGCATGGCTTTTACCCCCGGGGTGAGAAACCGGTGAGACGCCGGCACAGCCTGCCAGTGCCACGTGGCGGCTTCAGCTCCTGGCCTGCAGAGTGTAGGGAGACCAAGCACCAGTCTGAGGGGTCATCGCTCTTGCTTTAACCTGCTTGGATCTGGATTGCAGTCTAGGGTGGAGGTCCTGGGGTGTGTGTCCAGCTTGCCAGAGCATGTGGAGACCTCAGAGAGGGCACCCATCTAATACCTCCGGCAGCTGAGAAAACCCCAGAGTTTGGGACGAAAACTCCCCTGTCTGGTGGCAGAGTCCTACTGTGGCAAAAAGCCCAAAAGTCAAATCATTGAGTGGCAAAATGAGCAGGCAAAGGAAACAAAGCAGACAGAAGATTCCAACATTACACTCCTATTTTGGGGATAAGAAGGAGCAAGGCATGGAATAGGAGGAAATCAGTGAAGTCAGAAGTCCTGCACCAAAAGCTTCAAAGGAAAATACAAGCTGGTTACAGGCCATAGAGGACCTTAAGAAGCAGATAAGAGAAGTGGAGGAAAAATTGGGAAGAGAAATGAGAACAATGCAAGAAAATTATGAAATGAGAGTCAACAGCCTGACTGAAGAAAATAATACCTTAAAAAACAGACTGACTCAAATGGCAAAGGAGGCTCAGAAAGGCAATGAGGAGAAGAATGCCTTAAAAAGTCGAATTTTCCAGATGGAAAAAGAATCTCAAAAGCTCACTGAGGAGAATCATTGCTTC
>NW_027185664.1:4659790-4678154 GCF_028583685.1 Petaurus breviceps papuanus | reverse complement strand
AGGCTTCAGGTGCACTTTAGCCTAGGGGCAGGGAAGATCTTCCAAATTTACATTCTCATTACACTATTCTGGGCATTTTTAATATAATATGTAATATTTGAATCAGGCCCAGCACTAAGAAGTTGGGCATATTTTTTGTCCCAAAAGACATTAGAATCAGAGCTAATATATGGTAAAGGAGTTACACCGCTATATGTAAATACATAATCACATCTCACAACAGTTGAATTTTAAAGCTTTTAAGTCATAACCTCACATACAATAGTAATGGTTCTAATACATTGATCTTATACAAAAAGTCCTTATCTAATATCATGTAGTGTCTTAGAGGCTACAGAAACATTTTATGAAAGTTCATTAACATATTATGCAGTTTTTTTTGTATTTTTCTAAGTAGAGAAATTGTACACAGTGGTTGAAATTATCAATAATAGTAGGGCAGTGAGTCTAGGAACAAGAAATCTGACAAGAATAAGAAGTCTGGCAATAAGTCTGACAATGACAAGAACTCATCCCTCTTTTTAAAAGATCAGATATTTTATGTAGTGTATATTCCCTGATGTATATGCCAAACTGAGTTAAAATTAGTTGGAAAAAGCAAAAAATATACATTAAGTAAAAGCACAATTAATACAAGTAATATTCCATACATAGGGATAAGTGTATCCATAATTATGTGGATTTCAAGCTAACATTCTTTGCCAATTTATTCACAAATTGAACAGTTCATATTTCACTCAATAAGGAAATAGAAGACATGGTTGCTGATATTAAGAGGGAGGCTATGGCAATTAGTCCCATGATTAAAGTCCAGAAACCACTTTTTTCTAAAGAAGGTGGTTCCACTAAAACGTTCTGGAAGGGTAAGTTAAGCAGGTAATAGTTCATTGGAGGGTTGTATTATCTTCTGAAAATGTGAGATGCTAAGTCCCTTCTTCTTGGGTTGTCTTTGTGCAAGGGGTCTCCCGATCCTTTTTCTCTGAATTCTCTGCATCTACAAGGTGGGTAGTGGAACAGTCTCAGACATTCCATTCTCACAGCAGCAGCTCATAAAAAGAACAGAACCTCTTGATCCCCCCCCCCCCCCCCGATAGTTAAGGGTAAGGTCCTACCCAATTCTTGTTTGGGGAATTCTCCACAGGGAGTGTGTACCTTTTCAAACTGTTTTTCTGCTGGTGTATACTCATTTTTAGTGGTGCTTAAAAAATTTTAGAGAGCATAAGGCTAATCTCCTTCGTGGTGTATTGGTCCAAGTCCCTCCTTTTTATTTTTTGTAAATAGGTTTTACTTATATAAAAGCTGGGGGTAGGAAACTTCATGTCAAGTCTGAGTCCTAGCTATGCCAGTTTGCCTAGAATGAAGAGGAGTAACATCCGTTTTAAAGGCTGGACTCAAGATCTTTATTCATCTGTCAAGTATAACGTAACCAGTGGGATTATAAGGGTTATGCCTGTCGTCGATTTTATTTAAAAAATGGTCACAAAAAGATTGAAATAATTTGCTAGTGTAGGTGAGAGCATTATCAGTTTTCAATAGCTTTGGAACATTCAAAGAAGCAAAAGACTGGACCATCTGGTTAAGTCCTTTTTTGTTTTTTTTTTACTGCTTCCCCAGTCTGAAGGGAAGCTGGAGGGGAAATACAGATGACACAATAGGGCAGTTTCTAATGATCTGTCTAGCTTGTTTCCTAGTAACATGGAATTATTTACATAGAGTATATGCATTTTGATAAAAATAAGAGTAAGATAATGTTGTACCAAGAATATTTGGGGAAAAAAGTTGGAAAAACTTGAACTTTTGATTAATAGTCACATTATTTAGATAAAGAGGTATAGGAAGTGAAGAATGAAATGCAATACAGGTATTGGCCTCTATCTTATAAGAGCTTGTAACTTCTGAAAAGGGTTTAAAAAGATCTGTATTCTGAGTGTGTTTAAGTTCAACAGTATCAAATATGTTGGCATATGTACACAGAATATTTGCTATCTGACTCAAAATTAAAGGGAAAAGAAAAAATAATTTAACAGTGATATAGCTAAAAGCTTTGTATTATAAGCAGGAGTAAAGTGAGTAATAATAATTTTATGATTAGAATCAATGTAAGCTATATTTCTAGTGTTAAGATTTATAAATGATCATCAAACTTTTGTGAGAGAAAAGAAAAAAAATTAGTTAAAATTTTATAACCTAATAGCTCTGTATATACTTTAGAGCAAAACAGACTTTTAAAATAGAGATTATTAAGACTAAGTTGGTATAAAAATTTTCATAAGTAACAAATTCCCAAAGTATGATAAAAAAAAAACTAAATTCCTAGATAATTGTGGAATTCTTTAGATATCACAAAGTGTTTTGGTCATAAAGGTATAGCAAAATATCTTTAAGTAACATAAATCCCCAAAATATTATTAATATACCAATTTTCTAGTTGATTGCAGAATTCTTTTTAAAATTTTTTAATTTTACTTTATTTTATTTTTAAGCAATTGGGGTTAAGTAACTTGCTCAAGGTTACACGGCCAGTTTTTTTTTGTGTGGGTGTTAAGGATCTGAGGTCGGAACCAATCCTGGGTTTTCCCGACTCTGGGGCCAGCACTCTTAGTCACTGTGCCACCTAGCCGCCCCGATTACAGAATTCTTTAGATATTAAAAGTGTTTTAGTCAAAAAAGGTATAGTAAATGAATCTGATCACAGTACTTTAAAAGCTATTGATATCAGATTCTTCTTAAGGTGAGACTTAAGTAGTTAAAAAATTTTTTTCTTTCACCAAATCATGGCTCATAGACAATTATAATTAAATTTTTTATTCCCATGAAGCTGTAATAAATACTAATGATTTACTATGTTTCTCCTACATAAAGAATTTCATTTAACATTTTTCTTTCTCAAATTTAATTTGTCCTTGTGTAAAAGCCAAATTATTAGAAATCTTTTTAATATTTTGCAACTTTCTTTACAAGTTACAATTAAAACAAGTTCCTGTCTCTGGCTGAATGACCTTGCCTCTACAGATAGTTTCCTTGGGCTTCTGGCAGTTTTACAACATAAATAAGATTGATAAGGTTTCTAAGCAGGAGAGACTGGGGGATTAATGCTTATTCCCCAGTGTTGCTAACTCTCACACATGGAGGAGGAATGTTCTAAATGGGCAGAATTAATCCAAAATAAAGTTTTCACCCAGTCTCCTCCTTTCTACATACATTAATCAAAAAACAATTTTAAGTTTTTAGTATTAAAACAATAAAATAACTCAATTGATAATGGCATTAATTGCATTTCCAAATCATTACTTGCAAAAACTGTTAATAAAAAATTGGGCTTATTAAGTGCAGAAATTTTTCTCTTCTTCCAGCTGCAGAGTCTGATTGTGGAATGAGAAGTTTGAATGGAGAGCTTCATCTGCTTGTCTAAAAATGTGTGGGCTTCAGGGTGCCTCAGGGCTGTTGCTAGTGGGGTCCTTGATAGATTTATTATGCTTTCTCCCTTTAGTCAGATTGGGAGAGTAACTTAAATTCCCTATTATTTCTACAGCACTCTCTCTTTTAATCTGATCTAGGACGATGGACTTCAAAAAATTTTGTAAAACGTTTTCAGCTAATTTTAATTTGTACTTCAGTATTATGTTCATTCCTAAAAATTTCTTAGAGAGTGAAAAGTTTTCAACCCGCCAGTTAGAGGGATTGGGACTCTGGAAAAATCCCAGAGGCACACCTTGTCCCACCTCCCCAAAACTGGGGAGCCTGAAGCTTTCACCTTTTAAATGTTTTTTTTTTTTTATCAGATCTTGGCAATATTCCAATATGCCTAAATGCCAATTAGTATAATAAATTCTGACTTATCTTAGCATCAAGTTAGGAGTGACACTAATTCACTTTTTCACATTCCCTAAAATGAACAGAATAAAGTTCAAATTGATTTTTAGTAGCATTCCAAAACACAAAATTCTTTCTCTAATAGGTGAGGCAGGAAAGGGTGAAATGCTCGTCTGTTTGCCTCTTTGATCTGAGGGAAAAAGTCTCTTATCTTATCTCCTTGTTGGCACCCAACTTGGCCAGAGTTCAGTGAGAGAAAGAGATCATCAAGCTTTTGAAACCTTAAAATTTCTGTTCACAACTTTCATGCATACCCATCTTAAGCTCTCTACCCATGCTCCTCTCATTGCTACATACTTAAACTTTATTGGTTTTCTTACTGTCATCTTTTTTTTTTGTTTGCTGGACTTTGATTAAAGCCCCATTTAAAACCACACCTACCTTATTTCTTTCTAGTTCTAAGCTGACACTGATCCTACACTCTTCGACTTTCTGATGAAGGGAGAGGGGGAGCGAAAGAGATAACATTTCACTGAAAGTTCTGCAGTCCAGCGGCATATTACATCTTAAAGGATGACAAATTACTCTCACATACTCATTCATACAAAGCCGAATAGATACAGAAAATAACAGAATGGATCCAAAAGCTTACAGAAATAGTAGGAGATCTCCTGAAAAAATTGAAACAGTTACTGGGCACTCCAGGCCAGGAAAGACTTACTTGATACTTTTCTTTTAATCTGTTTCTAAAAGAGACAGCTGCATTATTACACTGAATGTTCTGAGCCTCCTTTGGCACTTTCCTTTCTGATGTTAAACACATCATTAATATATTCCATAGGAAAAAGGCAGAAATGGTGAAATGCTGGAGTTCTTCCTCCATCAATCTCTCACTCCTCTGTCTCTTGGCTGGTTCCCAATTTTCTTTTACTATTCTTTTTAACAGTCTTCGATAATATTCTTGGTCTCTATTTTCACTTTGTATCTATCCCATTTTCTCCTGACAGTTTTTTACCAAGACTGGGCTCACTTGCTTATTGTTTCTAGTCCCTCATCTACCATTTAGCCTGGTGACTCTTTTAACCCTAAAACTACTAAAAGCTTTTCCCTAGGGGGCCCAGTCCTTATTTAGCCCTAAAACTGCTAAATTGCAAAGCCAACTATCGCTTTCTTAACCTCTTATCATGATGCTGAGGCCATTGAGGTACCTCTTCCATGAGGATTTCTTTTCTCCGGAGTTCCGAGGAAGCCACTTCATATCTTCTTTCAGATCCCTGTTCCAGGCACCAATTGTAGAGATATCTTGAGTGGTTTCTTAAGCCAGATCTAAACTGACACACTAGCCCAAGAAAGTGTGATGTGTAAATGTGGTCCAGGCATGATTGTCAAGCAATCCGTTTATTGATACCATGAGCAAGGTTTTTATAGAGAAGTTAAACAAAGAAGGTAATTATAGGCCCCTTGGTTTTCTTAATACTCTTTCTTCAGTAAAGTAGTGATGTCAACTATTAGGCCTTGAACATAATCAGGTCCCAAAGTATCGTATCTAAAAATGTATTAAAATTGTATAAAAGGCAGCTAACATCTTCTGGCAATAATCCCAGAACAGGGTACCTCCCTGGATCACAGGATATCAGAAAGGCTCTGATAATGGCCACTTCTCAAGGGAAAAAACCAAGACCAGTTACTTTAGACTGGCCATAGTGAAAACCTAGAGCAAACTTATCTAGGACCAGCCTGATTCCTGGATTTCTGTAAATTTTTACCTTTGCTCTAACAAATTGGTAGTCTGACTATACACAGAGAGCTAATTCAGGAATGTTCCTACATGAACAACAGGTCATTTCTTATCACAATATAATCAATTTCATTTTTTGTGACATTATCCACCAATGTCACATTCAGCACCTACAAATTCTCTTCTCAAAGAAGTATTCATGATATCTATTTGTGGCTTTTGTGAACCATACAAATCTTTGGTCTCTTTAATTTCTTATTCCTGATTCATATATTTCAGAATATCTTCACTTTGCATTTAAGTCACCAAGTATCAAGGTATATGATAGGATTTAATGAATAAAAATATAAACTGGGATCTAAAATTCCTTGTTGATGAAAAGTCCAAACTCAAGGATCAGGAAATAGTCTAGAAAGTGGGAGAATCACAATGCTAGGAGCTGTGGAATTTAGCAAGTCTGAGAAAGGGGAAAAGAGGGTTCCATTTAGGGTCCTTTCTCCATAGGAGTTTTTGGACTGATTTTCTGGTATTCAGGTCTCTTGGGAGCAAGAACATGCTAGAGCCAGCTTGCACTGGCTCATGAGAGCCAATTGTTATATTCCGATTGTGAGCATTTACACCTCAGAAGTCTGCTACAAATCAAGGCTTGATTTATTGCTTTGTTGATTGCCTAAACTTAAGAAAGTATTAATAATGCTGATTAATCTTTTCTTTCTTTCTTCCTTTTTTCCTTTCTTTCTTCCTTTCTTCCTTCCTTCCTTCCTTCCTTCCTTTCTTTGTTTTTTTGGAGGAGGGGAAGGCAGGGCAATTGGGGTTAAGTGACTTGCCCAAGATCACATGACTAGTTTTATGTTAAGTGTCTGAGGTCACATTTGAACTCAGGTCCTCCTGACTCCAGGGCCAGTGCTCTATTCACTATGCTACCTAGCCTTCCCAATGCTGATTAATCTTAAAAGTGTATTGGCTCAGTTTTTTTAGAGCTGATTATTAACAATTACCAGCATATCCTCTTGGAGGATTAACTGGGTAAGTAGTTTCAAGTTACCGACATATTTAGTTATTTGGGGGCTTGAATGGTAGGGGTGAATGGTGTATTAAGTCTTGGGGGTCTTGTACTTAGAAATCTAAGAAGTTATCTGTGTCTCCTGTCCATCCCTCACAATTTATTTTCAAATGTTTTCTAAATGGATGGTCCTATGTGTGACATGAAATGGGACTACTACACATAAAGAATATAATCAATCAACAAGTATTTATTAAGAGCTTACTATATTCCAGCACTATCCTAGGCACCAGGATACAAACACAAAAATAAATCAAACAGCTCTACTAAAAAAGCTTACATTGTAACATGAAAGACAATAAATTCATAAGTGTGTGTATGTGTGTACAGCATGAATATAAAGTAAAAATGTATTAATTACAAAATACAAATTAAATACAAGGTTTTTGTGGGAGGGAAGGTACTAGCAGCCAGTGGGATCTGAATGAGTTACATGTAAGGTGGTATTTGAGCTATCTTGAAGAAATACAGGCATTCTACAAGGCAGAAGAGAGGAGGGAATACATTTATTCCAGGCATAGGTGTCAGTCAATGTGAAAACAGGGAGACAGAAGACATTGAGTTCTATGTTTAAGATACAGTTTGGCTAGATTGTAGAATGGGGAAAGGGAGTAATATATAACAAAACTGGAAATATAGGTTGGAAAAGCCTTTAAAAGTTACATGAGGAGTTTTATAGTTTATCCTAAAGAAAACAGAAAGCAACTGGAGTGAATGAGTAGGAAAGTGACATGGTCTGACCGGCACTTAAAGAAAGTTACATTGGCAGCAGAATGTAGGTTAGACTGGAGTGTGGGGAGAGACCTGAGACAGGAGGACTAAGTACCAAAGAGGTTATTGCAATAATATGAGAAGCAAGCCCTTGTGTAGTATTTCTAGAGGAGTAGCAAATTTCATGGGAAGAGGCCCACATCAAAGCACTGGTACACATCGCCCCTTCTGAATGTTGGCCCCTTTTGGCTCCAAGAGCTTGCCTTTACTAGGTCCTGGGATTGATTTACAATTATGTCATTACTCTCCCTTTCTGCTTATAGAACCTTCTATTTATGGGAACTTATCCCCTATTTATGGGGATACTATTTCAATGTGCCTCCATTTTGTTGGTGACTTTTGAATGGAGTCAACATTTCCCCTACTCCCCTGCTCCGAGACTCAGCTTGGCAGAAGTCATCTCTTTATATAAATCTAAACCTTTCCCCATATCTATACCAGCACCAGCATCCATCATTAACTACATAAAAAAGGATTAGCAGCCTCTCATACACACTCATATATATGGATGAATGGATACAGAAATGAAACAACCATGAAAGAATACTGAACAATGATGAAAACAGTTCATGCGGATAGGAAGCAGAAACCAGTGGCTATGTAGGAAGAATTATCAGCTTCACCCTCTGAACTCAACCCTCTCCCCAAAAAGAAAAGAAATTTTCCACAGCTTAATGGAGATATCAACATTGAGTCAGTTATTCATTAATAGTCAAGTGAGGGGAGATATAGTCCCTCTTTCTGCTCTACAATTTCACCAACACTCAACAGTTCTCATCTGGAGAAAAAAAAACCACCTTTGCTTGTCTGTGTGTCACGGGCACTATATACGGGTCCAGTAGCCATAGGGTGGATGCCTCCTCTCACTCCCCTGTCTTCTTCCTTGCATGATAGGTAAGAGGAACTTCCAGCTTCTTTCTCCAGAATTATATACCTGCACAGTGCCAGAAGTCCAAGTTCAAACATATCACAAACTAGTGAACTGGGATTGCATATACTTGAACTTCTCATCCCCATATCAGTTCAGGTTTTATATTTGGTAAGTTTTCCAGCAAACAAGAAAGATGAAAGATAACACATGCACAAAGTGAATGAGATTAAAGGATATTTTTTATAGTCAGACAAGCACATCTTTTCCCCTCCCCTTTAAGGCCAGAGACTCAAGCACTACAGTTCTAGGTACTTCTAGGAGAAGTAAGTTTTTTTTTTCATATTCAATCTCATGCCAATTGTCCGAAAGTCATGCAGAGCCATATCCAGATTGTCTTATGAGATACAATAACACAAAATGACTTTGAAGTTTTCCTTTTGTATTCAGAATAAGTTCTATAACTGAAGTATATTGATAATGCTACCTTGTTTTCTCAATTCCCAGCAATTCCAGAGCAATGATTAGTGGAAAGACAAATTATCATTTGTTGTCTCCTTTCCCAAATCTCTGCTTTCAAGAATTATATAATTAGTTGAAGGGTGACAGGAGAAGGAAAAAGGAAGAGAGTTTGACTCAACTAATGGCTGACTGCAAATTTGCTATTCACTTCATGTAGATGGGGGCCTGGTCTCATATTCTTGGCTTTCTCTGCATTCCCAGAGATGAGGATAGTAAATATCAACAAGGAAAATAAAACAAGGATATCATTGTTTATCTATGACCTGAATTTCTCATTCAACTCATAACTATACAGTTAGTCTTCCAGGCCCTAAAGCACGCTATCCCTATAGGTGCAGTAAACATTAACTTTCAGAATTTCAAATAGTACTTCCTGTTCAGCAGGCAAATGCAGGTAGTTCAGTGACTCCCACCCTGCATGGATTTCTCCATGTAGAGTGTTGCTCAATTGGTTAGTAGTCATTGAGGATAATGAAAGAACTGCAATAGTGTGGCATGGTACCAAAGACATAACTTTCTATTAGTGCACAGGTACTTTTGTACCTATAATACATCACCAAGGCCAGTTCAGCCTATATAGAAGAAGAGCATCCTTCTGAAAGACTAATTAACAAGAACAAGTACATTCCAAAATAAATCCCAGCTCAAGTCCCTAAAGGTGCTAACCATTGTCACTTGCCCTTGTTGGAGCCAGGCTGGCTGTTTCTAGTTTATCTTGGGGACTGTTTCTAGTTTATCTTTGGGGTTTTTCTAGTTTATCTTGGGGCTGTTTCTAGTTTATCTTATCATGCTCTTGGGGAGGTCTAATTAGCCCCTCAATACCATTTGTTAGAGGAGTATTCCTATGAGATAGAGGGTGACCTGTCCTTTTAGACTTGACATTACAAAGGTCACTTTGGACTGGACTGTGGGGATTCCTGGTGTGGCTAAAGGTCCATAGAGTTTTGTGTAAAAAATACTGGAGGGTATTCCACCTACTTGAAAACCAATCTGGAAAATTTATCTTACAGCTGTTGGATGGGGTAGACAACTTTATAGTAGCTATTCAATTTGCTTTCACAAAGATTTCCTCATACATTTATGAAAGTTATGGCATATACTAAATCTAGGCATATGTTAGATTATGGTGATTTATCTGTGACACTATCATCCATAGAAGAGCAATCAGGATGGTTAAGGACCTGGAGTTGATGTCATTTGAGTACTGATTGAAGGAACTATGGATATTTAGCTTGGAGAGAAGACTCAAGGGAGACATAATAGCTGTCTTTAAACATTTCAAGGGTTATCCTGTGGAAGAGGAATTAGACTTGCTCTGTTTTACTGCAGAAAGCAGATCCAAGATGAATGGGTGGAAATTGCAAAGAGGCAAATTTAGAGCCATCAAAGAATGGTTATGGGGGTGGCTAGGTGACACAGTGAATAGAGCACCAGCCCTGGAGTCAGGAGGACCTGAGTTCAAATTCGGCCTCAGACACTTGACACACTTACTAACCGTGTGACCTTGGGCAAGTCACTTAACCCCAATTGCCCTTCCAAAAAAAAAGTGGTTATGTCAAAAGTTAGTGGGATCCTCCTCATTAGAAGTCTTCAAGCAAAGGCTAGATGACCAATTGGTCAATAAATGTTTATTAAGCACCTTCTACATGCCAGGCACTGGGGATATAAATAAAAATAAAAACAAAAACAGTCCCTGACCACAATCTTACAATTTAATGGGGGAAGACTATACATAAAAGGAAGCTAAAAAGACAGGGGAGGGAGAGAAGGTATTAAATAGGGAGGCATGATGAAGAGCCCCAGAGAAATCCAAAGGCAACTGGTAGGAAATATGGAGAAAAACTGTGCTAAGTCCCCTCCATAAATAAAGGCCCTGGAGCCCATGACCCTTCCCTCCAGTCAGAGAGTCTAATTAGAAAAGCAGATTGTACTAATGAAATGTAAATTCAGTCTTGTAGGATAATGAGATATCTCAGTGATGACTTTCCTGGGGAAGGAAGGCCCACTTGTCAAGTATGTTATAATAAGGATTCCTTTTGGAGTCTGGCTGCTAAGATCCCTTCCAACTCTCAAATTCCATGATTCTCTAGGACATTCTGCTAAATTTCTTTTGGTGTAAAGAAAGGATAAAGGGGGTCAGCCCTAATTGTCAGGCATAGTGAGGAGTGCTTATGAACAAAGTAGGGATTCAACTGAACTATATCATTAAATCCAAGTTTATTGAGAATCTTCCATGTGTAAATTACTGCACTGCCTACTCATGCTCCACAAGCAACACGAAATTAAACAAGAATTTTCCTGCTCTCAAGAGCTCACAAAATTTAGTGCTGGAAGGAAAAGGGTAAAAGACATGGACAAATCTCCTTAGTACAAAGTAGAATGTAAAGGGCAGGGGAAGGGGTGGGGAATTTGGGTTTTTTTTAAGTGTTCTGTACTTTTAGAGTAAAGCAAGAGTGATCAAATCCAATAGTGGGATTAAGTAATTCTTTAAGAGAAGATGGCATTCTAGTTGGGCCTTGAAGGTGGGATAGAATTGTGACAGATGAAAAAAAGGGAGAAAATCATTATAGGTCAAGTAAAGGTATGGAGTAAGGTGTGACCCAATCTCCTGATCTCATCACTTTAAACTCTCCAGAAGGCATGTATTATCTTATCAGGGTGTGTAATTCACCACCTCACCTAAAACAATACAGCATATTTGGGGATACAATAAACTGTGCAGCATGCATCTCAGGAAATCCCCTCCTATGAGGGTAACCACAAAGAAAGGAAATACAAGAGGGTGAGACTAAAAGCTTTAAATGGAAACACCAGGCACCATGTTATCATTCTGCCCTAGATGACAGCAATGCAAAGGTTGCCCAAAGAGAAAGAGAGATTGTAGACTAAACTAATTCTTTACCTTGTTCTTTGCTGAGAATTCTTGGGTGATTCCCACTTCCAATTATCTTGTTTTATTTTTTTAATTAAATTTTATTCTTTTAATAACCAAAATCCTCTTTCTCTCCCCATTTTCTTGCCACCACCATGCCCTCAATGGAAAAAAGAAAAACAAAGCTTTTATAACAAATGTATATATTCAAACAAAACAAATTCCTGAATTGGCTACATCCATAAAATATATGTGCCTCAATCGGCACTCTAAGTCTATCATCTCTCTGTAAGAAGGTGAGTAATATGTTTCATAATAACTCCTTGTTTTTATAGTACTGTTGTTATTGTGTAATTTGTTCTCTTGATTCTACTCACTTCATTCTGTATCAGTTCATTTAAGTTTTCCCAGATTTCTCCAAAACCATACCTTTGATCATTTCTTAGAGTATTCTATCACATTCATATACTATAATTTGTTCAGCCATTCCCTGTATGACAAATGCTCCCTTAAGTTTCAGTTATTTGCCACCATGGAGTTACTACAAATATTTGTGTATAGTCAGTCAACTAGTATTTAGTTAAATGCCTACTACATTCCAGGCACTGTTCTAAACACAGGGGATGGATACCAAGAAAAGAACAGCCTCTGCTCTCAAGGAGGTCACAATCAAATGGAGGAAACAGAATGCAAACAACTATGTAAAAACAAGATGTGGGCAGAATAAACCGGAGGAAGTCTCAGAGGGAAGGAACAAAGATTAAGGAGGGCTAAGAAAGGCTTGTTGCAGAAAATGGTAGCTAGCTGGGACTTGAAGGAGGCCAGGGAAGTTAGGAGGTAAGAGATGAGAATAGAAAGTGGGGACAATCAGTGAAAATACTCAGAGTGGGAGATGAAACCTTCTGCGCAGCGCCGGTTTCACTGAGTCAGAATGACTCAATGTGAGTGATATAAGAAAACTGGAATGGTAGGAAGTGACCAGGTTATGAAGGGCTTTAAAAGTCAAAGAGAAGATCTTATATTTGAGCCTACAGGTAACAGGGAGCCACTGGAGTTTTTCGAATTGGGGGTAGGGGAGGAGAGGGAATATGATCAGATCTGCACTTTAAGAAGTTCAATTTGATGAATGGAAGATGAGAGTAGGGAAAGATTTAGGGCAGGGAGACCCACCAGCAAACAATAGTCCAAGTGTGAGGTGATGCGGGCCTGATGAGGGGTGGTTGCAATGTTAGAGGAAAAGGGGTATTTATAAAAAATGTTATAAACATAGAAATGAAAGATTGGATGGCAACAGATTAGATATGGAAATGAGAGCAGAGAGTTGGGAATGACTCCCAAGTTAAAAATTTGGGAAATTGGGAGGATGATGGTACCTTTCATAGAAATACGGAAGTTAATAAGAGGAGAATAAAAAATTAATAAGGTATTTGGGGAAAAAATAATGACTGCAGTTTCACACATGTTGAATTTAAGATATCTAGAGAACATCCAATTCAAGATGTCTAACAGGCAGTTGGAGGTGTAAGACTAGAAGTTAAGAGGTTAGGGCTAGACAAGCATAGACAAACAATTCTGCATAGAGATGATGACTGACAACAGGAGAGCTGATGGGATCACCAAGTGAAACAATATACAGAGAGAAGAGAAGAGGGCCCAGGACAGACCTTAGGAACATTCATGGTTAGTGGGAGTGACACCGATGATGCTCTAGCAAAGGAGACAGAGGAGTGTTCAGACAAGTTGGACGAAAACCAGGAGAGAGCAGTGTAATGAAAACCCAGAGAATAGAAAATATCAAAAAGATGATTGACAGTGTCAAAGGCTTAAGAGATCAAAAAGAATGAGGACTGAGGAAAAGTCATTAATTTGTCCATTAGCAGTCATTAGAGAGAACAATTTCAGTTGGATGGTAAAGCCATAAGCCAGAATGCAGAGTAAGAACAGAGTGAGGGGAAAGGAAGTGAAGGCACTTATTTGTTTCTACTTATTTATTCCTTTTCAAAGAATTAGCTGCAAAAGGGAGGAAAGCTATTAGGTGATAGTTGGGGGGGGGAATTATGGATTAAATGAAGGTTTTTTGAGGATGGAGACACATGGGCCTGTTTATAGGCAGAAGAGAAGCAGCTAGTAGGAGTGATTTAAGACTAGTGAGTGAGTGGGCAAGATAAAGGGAACAATCTGAGATGAGGTGGAATGGAATTATTTGTGCCTGTAGAAGAGTTTGCCATGACAAAGAAAAGGCTACTTCATCTGTATGGTGACAGATGAAGAACAGGGGAGAAAAGGGAACTATTTTTTTCAGTGAAATATGAGGAAATACAGTCTCAGCTGAGAACGGGGGTGGTGGGGGGTGGGGGGGGTGGATGGGAAGCTGTGATAAGTTTGAGGAGAGATGAAAAGATTTGGAAAAGTCTTTGTGATGAGTTGGGATAGTGAGTCATTTAAGGAGGTGTAAAAGGATTGCCTCAGTAAGGATCAGTTGAGATTATGGAACATAAACTTGTAGTGGACCCAGTCAGCACAGTTTCTTGATTTTCTAGATATAGATTCAAATACTAGTATCACTGGGTCAAAGGGTATACACAGTTGAATAACTTTTGGGGCCTAGTTCCAAATTGCTTTCCAGAATTGGACTAATTCACAATTCCACCAAGAGAGCTTCAATGTTTTCTCACAGGCCCTCCCGTCCTTGTCATTTTCCTTTTTTTGTCAAGTTTGCCAATCTGATGGATGTGAGATGAAACCTCACATTGTTTTAATTTACTTTTTTTAGTCATTGATGCTTTGGAGCACTTTTCATATGGCTATAGATAGCTTGGTATAGACCCTAATCACTTCATTCTTAGTTTATTGCAACTGTCTGCTAGCTGCTCTGCCTGCTCCAAGTCTCTCCCCATTTCAATCCATCCTCCACTCAGGTGTCAAAGGGAATTTACTAAAACATAGGTCTTACTACGTAACACCCCTTTCAATAAACTACAGCGGTTCCCTATCACCTCCGGGATCAAATGTTAAATTCTCTTTTTGGCATTCGAACTTCTTATGCCTTTTCATACACTTCCACGCTTCTTACACTTCACCTGCCTCCTGACTCTCCTGACTTCCTTTGTCACTCATTGGACCCTCCTCACCTCTCCCAACTTCCTTTGAATCGCAGAATCCCAGCTAAAATTCTACAGGAAACCTTTACTAGTTGCTCTTAATCCTACTGCCATTCCCTCTGTTGATTATTTCCAGTTCATCCTGTCTATATCTTGTTTATACATAGTTGTTTGAATGTCATCTCATTAGATTGTGAGCTTCTTGAGAACTGGGACTGTCTGCTTTCTTTACATCACCAAGTCTTAGCACAGGGCTTGCCACATAGTAGGTGCTTAATAAATATTTACTGACAAACTGACGGACTGAAGGGTAGGATCACTTGGAACATAACCCACTGGGGAAAAGCTATGTAATTTCTATAAAAGTAAATTGTACCTGACTGTACTGCTAGTAGCCCACCTCATAGACCCAGTTGGTAACAGGAGTGAGACATAAATCCCAGACCTTTAATGCCCCCTCCAACGCTCTCACCACTATTCCACACAGCCCTTCCAGAGCCCTAGTTCTCCAAATGCAGCACGCTGGCTACTCTCCAATTCTTGAGTAGGCTAAGTGACCAATTTAATTCCTCAAACAATAACTAAATGCCTACTAATACCCAAAGACCTTTGTGGAGTCCATAGGAGAAAGATGGCTGAGCCTTCAGAAAGGTTCAATCCCTAAACATATTTAATGCTTATTTAGTTATATATATGTATATGATTTAGTGCTCATAATTTAATGGTATGGAAAATGTCATGCACACAAATGATACAAGGCAAAATGTGATAGAAACACCAAGGAAAATTCTTGGAGAAACTGGAGAAGGTAGGACTTCAGAAAAGGCTTCAGGGAAGAGAGAGGAAGGAGGTTATTAATATTCTAGGTGTGAAGCAATGAAAATTATTTCTATCATCATCAGCAACAAATATTTATTGATTGTATCATCTCAATCTCTGGCACTCTACAAAAGCTCATCTTATTCCTTTCTTATTTCCTAGGAGAATTTGTCATTTGAACCCCTTGAGGTCAAATAATGTTTTGTTTGTGTCTTTGTGCTCCCGATGCCTGACATAGTGCCTTTCATTTGATAGGTACACAATAAAGGCAGAATGACTTAAATTGACTATTTCGAGGATCCTTGGTTTCTTCATGTGGATGCTCCATTCAACAAAAGATTCATAACCCCTCTGTGCCTTTAGAGATGGTCAGGAAGAGTTATTGTAACCCCTGGTTCTTCATACTGTGGCCAACCTAGTGTTGAACCTTTTCACACTTAGCTAGCTAGGTCAATTCTCAGACAACAGACACTTAGAATTTGTATTGGAATCCTTCCCAGCAAGATAGAACCAGCCAGAGCTTCTACTTTGCTGGTATGGCTTTTAAGAACCAAGGGTCACTTCCACATTATGAGAAGACATTAGAAATGGAGTTTAGTGGGGGCTCCTCACTAAATAGATAACAAGAGGTTTACATTTATATGAGGTTTTGTTATTTCACTGAGACCTGGCAATAACTTTATGAAAGAGGTAGTGCGTTTATTACTAGCCCCATTTTACAGATGTGAAAACAGGTTCAGTGATCAAAGGTCATAAAAGTAGTAACTGACAGATCCAGATTTCTAACCCATGTCTTTTTACTCTAAATGCAAGGCTCTTTTCATTACTGCTGATTCCCTGTGTTTGAAATATGGTTAATTTCTCTAGGCCTCTGTTTCCTCACCTAAATACAAAGTGAGCGAGGGTAGCTATGTCAATTCATATATTAAATCTTATCAAAGTTTAATTTACTTACTTTTAATTAAAAATAGAAATGGAAATTCCAATATTTTCTTCCTACATCTCAGTGAACTGTTTTGTGCAGTCTGCTGCCATAAACATTAAAATCTCACTAATTAAACTGATGGGGAAGCCAATTTGAATGAGTAAAAAGCCCAAAATATAGAGTATTTTGAAATAAATGCAGTTTTACTATTTTTAAATACTATCCATCATACTAACTTTATATATATAAAGATTTTATATTTATATTTATTTTTTTATATTTATTTATATATATAAGATTAACTGCTTATAAAATATTTCATAGTAGACAGAAACTTTAAGCAACAGAATATTAGCAATTAATACATAATAATTAGTGTACAATGTGTTAATGTCCTTAAAAACAATTTATAATAGCTATCACTATGAAGTTTGCAAAGCATTTTTCAAATACCATTTCATTTTACTCTCACAATAATGTTGGAGGTAAGTATTATTATCCCTATTTTATAGAAAATACTGAGTCAGGCAGAGGTAAAGTGATTTGCCCAAGGTCATATAGCTAGTAAATATCTGAGGTTGGATTTAAACTCCTGGTCTTACAGACTCCAGGTTTACTACTTTATCCACTGTACCTTCGGCTGCCTGAAAAGATAAAACCATAGAGATGGAAGTAACCTCAAGAGCCATTGAGTACAATCCCTTTATTTCATACGTGAGCAAACTGAGTATCGGGAAGGTTAAATGCCTTGCCCTGGGTCAAATAGGTAGTAAGAGAGGCCGGACTGAATCTGCATCTTTGGGCTCCAGAGTCAGCGCTCTTTCACAAGAATTTATTCCTCTACCAATGTTACCTATATCACTCATTTGCTGAACAAACTGTAGTTGTGTTGGAATATATGTCATGTTCAACATCGCCTTTCCTGGAGTCCCTGGAGTCAGTCCACAAGCACGTTAAGTGCTTACTTAGTGTAGAGTGGAGCATTGTTCCACCTTCACTCCGGTCCTCCACATTCTACTTATCCTTCACACAAACTTTGGGATGCCTTTTGTGCCTGGTCCAGCCATGGTCATCTCCCTTAATTTCCTCACCACTTACTGCCTGCACCCTGATTTAGTGCTTCAGGCCGTGCTCATGGCCTTACAAGCCCAGCCTAGTATATACTTCAGCTAATGTTAAGACAGTGAACCTATCTGGGGGTGGGAAGGATCGGAGCTGGAGCCAGACAGGTGGGACTGTGCCAAGCGGACATCTGAGGTTGGCTTGAGTGCTTACAGCGGAGATTCGTAACCTTCGTTGGGAGACTGGTAAGACCAGTGGGCTCCTTTAATGCAGAAAAGACAAAGGACTGCTGAGGAAACGATGCTGAAACGTGGTTCTATTGAGTGATATGGAAGGGCAGCTATAACAAATGTATCAAGCTCACAGAGCCCAGGCTAAGCGTCCCTGCTCCGCAGGGCTGGAGAGTCCCCTTTGCCGAGGGGTCCGCGGCTCCATCCTTAGGGGAGTTTCCAGGGTCACTGGGAGGTCCTTAAATGGGGGGTTACAGCCGCCGGGATGTGTCAGAGGCAGGACTGGAGCCCGGGTCGTCCCGATCCTATGCTCTATGATGCACCCATGTATTCTATACATCTGTATAATCTATATATTATGTAATTATATATATTAAATATATAAATACACATCTATATATTTGATATAGAATCAAAGAACGTCGGGTTTGGGAGGGACACCTGTAACCAGCATTCATGGCTCCCTTTCACTTTTATCCACCACTTGGTAAGTCTCAGAAGCATCCGAGTTCGGAGAAGTCACCAGACCCCCCTCCCCCCACTTCCCTGCGCGTCAGTGTGTCCTGGGTGTCCTCCGGTC
>NW_027185664.1:4614487-4659780 GCF_028583685.1 Petaurus breviceps papuanus | reverse complement strand
CTTCCCTGCGCGTCAGTGTGTCCTGGGTGTCCTCCGGTCCCCTCAGACCCTCCCCCCACCTCGGCTCCACATCTCCTCTGATAACAAACCAGCTGCCTCAACCCTTCCGTCCTGTTTTCATTCCCTCCAAACTGTGTGATAACTGGGCGAAAACCGAAGCGCTGGGTCCTTGGCTGCAGAGCCCGGGAACACCCGCAGCCACACGCTGTACCAGATGAATCGCGCGTCTGGGCGACACTGTGGTTTTACTATTGAGCCCACGCCACGTCACGGGAGCAGCTCGGGGGCTTGGTGAGAAGGGCGCCCGCACCTCAGTCGGGAAGGGAGTTAAATCCAGACGCACGTTTACCAGCTGTGCGACCTTGGCCAAGTCCCTTAGCCCTTATCTGCCTCAGTTCATCTGTAAAAGCGGGGACACAACGGAGAAGGAGATGGCAAATCACTGCACTGTCTTTGCCGAGAAAAACCCCACGGTCAAGTCCTCGGAGTCAGTAGGATAGACCGAACAACCCCTCCCCCACCTGAAGCAGAAAGCTCCCCGGAGCCGGCCATAGGGCTCCAGCTGGAAAGCCCCGCCCCTCCTCCAGCCCCGCCCCCTGTCGGACCCCTCCCCCTCACCAGCCTCGGCCTCCCGCTTTGCATAGGTTTTTCTGTTTGTTTCATTCTGTTTGGAGGAGCCCGCCGCCAGCCCCGCCCCCCCCCCCCCCCGGCCCCCCCCTCCCCCGCCCGCCCCGCCCCCCTGTCGGACCCCTCCCCCTCACCAGCCTCACCTCCAGCTTTGCGTAGGTTTTTCTGTTTGCTTCGTTCTGTTTGGAGGAGCCCGCCGCCAGCGGCTCGGGATCGGCACGAAGGGCGGGGACTTTCCTTGCCGGCCGCCCACTGGGAGGGGCGCGAGACCGACGCACGCACGCACGCGCTCCCCCCGCGCGATGGGCTCCCCCCTCCGCTCCGCCGCCCGCGGGCCCGGGCCGGGAAGCGCGTAGAGCCGGCAGAGAAGCAGCTTCCTCCGCGGCGTGTGGTGAGACGCCCTCTGACGTGTCCTTCCGCCCCCCGCCTCCCCGCCCCCGGCCGGGTCCTGGGAAAGAGAAGCGAGCCGAGGACGAGGAGCGGAGAGTGGCTCCGGGGCGAAGGCGGTGCGGCGTGACGGGGGACATGTCGTCGCTGTGGGGACACGCGCTGCAGCCCTCCCCGGCGCCCGCCGCCGCCGCCAGCCCTTCCCCAGGGGCAGTCAACATTAACCGGCTGAGGGAGCCCGCGCTGCGGGGCCTCAGCGACGCCCTGGACCGAGCCGCCGAGGGCCGGGGCTGGAAGAAGCTGGCCGAGCTGGCGGGGACCCGCGGGCGCTACAGGCTCAGGTGTCCGGGGGTGGGGCCGGGCTGGGTGAGGGGCGGCAGGGGGCGGGGCGGGAGGACCAGCGGGGGGCGGGGGCGGGGAGGCAGAAAGGGGAAGGTGAGGGAGCCCTGAGCGCGCCCCCGAGGCCGGAGGGCGGTGAAGTGCGGCCAGCCCCTCCGCCTGCCCGTGCTGGGGCCTTACGGTCGGAGGAGAGACGTCCCGCACACCCCCCCCCGAGCGGTGCGGGGCGAGCAGGAAGCGCCCAGTGCAGGGTCCCGAAGGGAGCCAGAGGAGGCAGTGCTGTAGGGGGTGACACTGACACGGTGGGAGGCCAAGACCTCGAGAGGAGGAGGGTTTGAGTAGAGAGCAGGGAGCCTGAGGCAGCGCTGGGGCCGGAGGAGACCGGCGGCACTGACCCAGCCCGGCAGCCCGTCTCGTTGGGCTCCGCTAAACAAGGCAGCTCGCGCCTCGGCCCGGCCGGGGAGAGCGCGGGGAAGCACCTCGGGCCCAGCAGGCGGTGACTGTTCTTCGGCTTCTCTTGTGTGCGAGGCCCCGCTGAGCAGCGGGGTGCCGAGGCAGATGAGACGCGTTAATTCGGCTCATCCGGCCGGGTGAATGGCCCCGAAGTCACAGACCTGGGCTTGAAAGGTCAGGCCAAGAGTCCGGTGTGAGGGCCGAGTCTCTGACGCTACAGTGCCACCTTACATCCCTCCTTCCAGCCTCCCTCCCGCCCATCAAGAAGGAAAGAAAAATGATGCTCATTCTACATACGGAGTTAGGCAAAACACCTCCAGGTTCGCCACGTTGTGAGGGGAAAAGCAAGAAAAAGGGAGAGTGTGCAAGTTCCTCAGTCCTCCGTCTGGTCTGCAGGTGGACGGCATCTCCATCGCGAGCCCTTGGAACTGCCCCGGCTCCCGGCGTTGGTCACAATAACGAAGGCTGGCGCGGCGGACGATCGTTCCTGGCTCCCAGTTCTGCTCACTGCACTTTACATCAGTTCATTGAAGCCTTCCCAGATTTTTCTGAAGCTGCCCTCTTCGCCATTACTCAGGGCATCCTTAGACCATTCCTTACAGCATTACAGTGTATTCAGTCATTTTCCATCTGGTGGGCTTCCCCCATTTCCATATTTTGGCACCACGAAAAGAGCTGTGAATATTTTTCTACCCATGGATCTTGTCCCTTTTTCTTTGATCTCCTGACATGAGAGACCTTAATAGCAGCACCTGGGGACCAAAGGTTATGCACAGTTTTGTAGTCCTTTGGGCATAGGGCCAAATTGTTTTCTACAATAGTTGAGATCAGTTCACAGCTCCACCAACAGTGCATTAGCGTACCCATTTTCCCACATCCCCTCTAGCATCTGTCATCTTTCTCCATCATCTTAGCTAATCTGATGGGAGCAATGCGATACCTCACAGGTGTTTTAATTTGAATTTCTGTAATTATTAGTGATTTTGGAGCATTTTTTCATATAAGTATTGATAACTATGATTTCTTCTGAAAACCTACAGTGCACTTTCCATTGTGCCGTACGTACTGTAATAAAACAGTATGTGGAAAGTACCGAGGGTTGTGCAAACATAGGGTTGTGGTAGTTCAGAGGAGATGGGATCAGTGAAGTATTCTTGGAAGACTTGAGTTGTGATTGGAAGGATGGCTAGGATTTTGACAGGCATATCGAGGGGGGTATTTCACATAGAAGGAATGGAATAAAAAAAAGGTGGAGGGGTTCATTCACACAGAATCACATATTTAGAGCTGAAAGAGACTCAGACATCAGCTAGTCAAGCCCCTTATGTTACAAATGAGGAAACTGAGACCCAGGAAGGTTAAATAACTTACCATGGTTACATGGGTTCTAAGAGCCTGATTTTAACCCCAGGATCTCTAATTGCATATTGAGCACTATTCCTGTACCATGTTTTTGAGGGGAGTGTTAAGTAGTGTGAGACGCATGGCACACTGGGTAAATTGCTGGCCTTGGAGAGATAGGAAGACCTAGATTTATGTCCTGTCTTTGATACCCATCATCATTTGTCCCATGTGCCTATCCAACTACTCCCTGTCTCTCTCAAAGTCTTGTTCAAGGCTCAAATTTCCATGAAGCCTTAAGATCATCAGGTCGTAGAATTAGCACTGGAAGAGTCCTTTGAAGCCATATGATCCAACCTCTTTGTTTTATAGACCATAACATAATAGATTAGTACTGGAAAAAACCTCAGAGGTCAAGTGCAACCCTCTTACTTTGTAGATGAGGAAACTGTAGCCCAGAGAGGTCAAGTCCAAACCCAAGGTCATAGAGCTCCTCCCCTCCCTTACCACTGTAGTACCCACTTAATCTTCCTCTCTGAATTTCTGTAACAATTATGTACTGTTGCACTGGTTACTGGTCTATAAAACAAAGAGGTCGTATACTATGGTATTGTCTCTACAACTAGATTATAATATCCTGGAATGCAGGTTCCATGTATTTTTCTCCTGTGTTTTTAATAGCACCTGAAGATTAGAGAAGGAACTTAAACGCTTTTTTATTACGTCTTTCCCTCAAAATCATATCGAGCATCAGCATAAGAATCACAAAATTTCAGATTTGTAAGGGACCTCAGAGGCTATCTAGGCCCAGCAATGCCTTTTCTGCGAAATCTGGAGTCAGGCAGTTATTGCTTTGAGTGAGAACATCCCTGTGCAGATTTGGGGATGTCAGTTCACAAGCATTTATTGAGCAAATGTGCTACATGCTGTGGATGTAAAGAATAAGTAGAGAAGGTCCTTCCCTCATGAAGCTCACCTTGTAGCGAAAGAAATAACTTCTAAGTACTTAAGTACATGCATGATGAGAGCATTTCCCCCCAAAAATTTAGTGCCTTTTACAACGTTAAAGCTTAAGCTATTAAAGCTTTAAACTGCACTCAGATTTTTGGGACACTGTATAGCGCAGGTGAAAAGCAGTCTGAGAAACGAAAGCACTGGCAGCTGGGGGAACAGGAAAAATCTTCTGCAGGAGGTGGGATTGGGGTTAAGTCTTAAAGAAACCCAGGGAAAGCATAGGAAGACAAAAGTAATCAACAAGCTTTTATTAAGAATTTACTGTGTGCCAGGAACTGTGTTCAACCCTGGGGATTTAAAGAAAGGCAATATGATGGTTCCTGCCCTCGGAGGAGAAAACATGCATAAAATTGTACTTACAGAATATATGCAGGTCCTAGCAGTGTGTGGAGAAGAGGACCAGGAAAGGCACCCTTCAGAAGGTGGGATTTTAATTGAATCAGTGGAAGCCAGGAGGGGAGAGACTGAGGGAGAGCATTTCGGGCACCGGATGTCATCGGAGAGGCACAGAGTTGGGAGATGGGAGTACTTTGTCTGAGGAACAGCAGGAAGGTGTAGCGGCAAGCACCCCAAGCACGTCCTCAGGGTTTGCTGCTACCACAGGTTCTTGGATCTGCTTTGTTAAAGGAAAGCAACTCAAAATGGGTTAATAAGCTTACTTTAATCAGTCAGACATATATAGTTTACCTTGTTCAGGGGAAAAACGTCAGCACCCCGAACTTCAAAGCATACAGGCAGAATTATCAAGACAGAAATAGATCAAGTAGACAGCTTTCCAAACTGTCCAACCATTACATCCATACAACATCTGGGTTTCCACATCTGGGTTTTTCAAAGCCGGGGGGCTCTCAACAACGGCTTCCCAGAATTCAGATCAAATCACAGAACACTTCTCAAAGTGAGTCCCAAAACAAAGCTACACATCAGGGCTTATATAGCCTTCTCCTGGCTCAGAGAATGTAACAACCTTATTGACTCACTGGCCAATCAAGAAGTATCTACTGAAAAACAAGCCTCCCTCCCCAGGCTTCAGGTGCATTTTAGTCTAGGGGCAGGGAAGATCTTCCAAATTTGCATTCCCATTACAGAAGGTCAGTACAGCTAGAATATAGATTATAAAAGGGAAAGTAAAGAATAAGAAATTAGAATGATAGGAAGGAGATGGAATTTGGAGAGCTTTAAATGCTGAACAGAAGAGTTTATGTTTGATCCTGAAGGTAATAGAAGGTCCCTGGAGCTCATTGAGTGGGGAGTCATTGTGGTCAGACCTACTACGCTTTAGAAAAATCAGCTTGATGGCTGAGTGGAGGACAGACTGGAGTGAGGAGAGGTTGAAGTCAAGGAAACCAGTTAAGCTATTAAAGCAGTCCAAGGGAGAGGTGAAGAGGGCGTGCGTTGGGATTGTGGTTGTGTGAGTGGAGAGGACTCATCTACGAGAGATGTTGTAAAGATACCTGGCAGCAAATTGGATGTGTGAGGTGAGTAAGAGTGAGAATGAGGTTGAGATTTCTGGCCTGGATGTTGGAGAAGATGGTGGTAGCCTTGACAGTAGTAGGAAAACTGGGAAGAGGGGACGGTTTGGGGGAAAGATAATAAACTCTCTTTTGGACATGATGAATTTGAGATGGAATAGGAATGGATATTATAGACGTGGGAATCATCTACATTTAGATGATAAGTTAACCCATGGGAGCTGATGAGATCACCCAGTCAGATAATAAGAGAGCAGAAAGAGAAGCAGGCCTAGGACAGAGCCTTGGGAGACATCCAGGGTTAATGGGCAAGTTATGGATGAAGAAACAACAAAGGAGACCAAGAAGTGGATCAGATAAGAGAACCAGGAAAGAGAACTGTCAATAAAATCCAGAGAAGAAAGGGTCTCCAGGGGAAGGCAATCAAGCGTCAGATGTTGCTGAAGGATTAAGAAGAATGAAGACTGAAAAAAGAATATTAGACTTGGCTATTAAGATAGCATTGGTAACTAGAGCAGTTTTGACTGTAAGAGATCAGAATTCACATTGCAGAATGTTTAGAAGGGAGATGAGAAGAAAGGAAGTAAAGGCACTGAACTTAGAGTTGAGCCAGAAAGAAGAAGACAGAGAGGATAGCAGGTAGGGATGGTAAGATCAAGTGAGTTTTTAAGGATGGAGAAAACATAGGCATATTTGGAAGCGTAAGCAAAAGAGCCAGTAGACAGGGAGAGATTTAAGATAAGAGAGGAGGAAAGGTGCAATTTACTGGAGAATTTTGGTTTGTTTTGAAGCTTACATTTTGTTTTATTTATTTTTTGTACTATAAGTGGATAATTTTATTAAATTGTAAGCTTATTTTCTTTTTCTTAAATTTCATTGATTTATTTATTTTTAATTTTCAACATTTACTTCCATAAGATTTTGAGTTCAATCTGATAGAGTCTTTTCATATACATTCATATTAAATTTTCACATTAGTCATGTTGTAGAGAAGAATTAGAACCAATGGGAGAAACCATAAGAAAGAAGAAACAGAAAAAAAGAAAAAGAGAGCAAATAGTATGCTTGGATCTGCATTCAGACTCCATAGTTCTTTTTCTGGATGTGGATAGTATTTTCCATCATAAGTCTTTTGGAGAGCCTTGCATTACTGAGAAGAGCTAAGTCTATTTGAGTTAATCATTGCACAATGTTGCTTTTACTGTGTATAATGTTCTCCTGGTTCTGTTCATCTCACTCAGCATCAGTTCATTTAAGTCTTGTTTTTTCTGAAGTCCCCCTGCTTTCTTAGAGCGCAGTAGCATTCCATTTCTTTCATATACCACAACTCGTTCAGCCATTCTCTAATTGACTGGCACTCCCTCAATTTCCAATTCTTTGCCACCACAAAAAGAGCTACTATAAATATTTTTGTACGTGTGGGTTCGTTTCCCATTTTTATGATCTCTTTGAGATACAGACCTAGAAGTGCTATTGCTGAGTCAAAGGGTATGCACAGTTTTATAGCTCTTTGGGCATAGTTACTGGAGAATTTTTTAAGGAATGGCATCCAGGGCACTTGTAAAAGGGTTGGCCTTAGCAGGTAGAAGTGCCACCTCTTCATCAAGACAAAGGAGGTAATGGGGGAAGATAACTAAGTGACATCAGATAATATTTGAATGAGATAAGATAGAGGGGAGAAGGCAGCCTTCTCAGGGAATGGTCAGTGAAATATGAGGTGAGATCCTTAGCTGAGGAAAAGGATATGCTTTGGAAGTCTCAAGGAAAGACAAGATTGTTTGGTGTAAAAGCCACTGTGGAGAAGGGGATACGTAATAGAGCAGGGAGCAGATAGAATGTTTGCCTTGCTGATGTAGTTGGGGATACAACTTGGTTTGGGGATACAAACTTAGTTCAATATAAATATCTTACCAAATTAATGAACATTTCTCAGATGATGATTTCTCAAATGCTTGGACTCAGAGAATTATGTTAGATCCTGGGAATACAAATATGAAAATTGACAGTCTTTTTTCTTTAGAAAGGCTTAGTTTTGATTCCCATTTTTTACACATATTAGTTGGGTGTCTGTGGAATAGTCACCTAAGCTCCCTGAACCTTGGTTTTCTCAAGTGTAAAATGGGAGTCATGATACTTACAGTACATGCCTGGCATAGAAATTGCCTAGGGCCAAGACAGAGTCTTATGTAAAGTGGAGTTTTCTATAAAGGTGTTAAGCATGAAGATATTATACAGTCACATGAGGGAGCTAAAAACATCTGGCAGGTTATTTAGAAACTTTTGTTTTTGCTTTAGGACTCAATTCATAGCAAAGAGGAAAAAAATTATCTATTTGACAAAGACATAGGAGAAATAAGTATTTCTGAAACTTAGTGTATTAACTTTCCTATAAAGTCCTATACTATACTAAAGTAATGAGTGCCATACAGAGTAATGAGAGGAAAAGGGAATGATTAAGAGATGTTATGGAGGCAGAATCAGTAAGACTTGAAAACTGATTTTGGGGAGGAGAGAGAGAAGGAAGATCAAAGAAAATTTTGAGGTTATAAACCAGGGCAAGTAGGAATCTCTGGTTTCCCTGAACAGAAATAGAGAAGTTTTGGAGTAGAGGAAGGTGGGTTGTGGTTTTTTGTTTGTTTTTTTTTTGGAGGGGGAGGCAAAGAAAATGTGAAGATAATGACTTCAGTTATTGAAAATTTGAAGTAGTAACAGCATATTCAGATGGAAATATTCAGGGATGTGGAGATGCAGAACTGGAAAGACAGAAAGGCTGTGGGGGAGGAACAGGCCTATATAGATTTGAGAACTCATGTGAGCAGATGAAATCACCAGTGAGAAAGTGTAGAAATGAGAACTCTGTGTGGTCTTGGGGAGCATCCACACTTAAAAGTTAGGAGATGAACTGTATTCCAGCAAAGGAGATGGAGATGAAGCCATCAGACTGATGGGAAGAAAACCATGAGTTATTTTTGGAAGAGCCCAGGTTTCTTTGAGTACTAAGATAAAAATGGTGTGAGAGAATGAGATAAAGAATTAGGAGGAAGTTTGTAAACAGCATAATGGGAGGATGTTAGGAGCTAGGAAGGGCTGACCTAGATAGAGATGAGAATTGGGGGAGAGGTCATAGGTAAAAGGAGACTAGCTGAGACACAGGGATTAGAGGAAAAGGAGGTAAGAGAGTAATGACACCTAGACATTCAGTGGTTAGTCTCACGAAGTACGGCAGGAATAGCCTTTTCTCTCATTTTTCCTTCACCACCACAGACCTTATGAGAGTTGGGACTAGATTAGGACATAAGTGGCAATGTTGGTAGCAGACAAAGTAATGCGGCTTCTCACTTCAATGGTGGTAGCAGTCCCTACCCTTAGGGGTTATGTGAAGATGTAGCACAGTGTAGATACCAGTTTTGCAGATGGTGTTGAAAGTGGAGATAGTGCCTTCCTGCCAGTGTTACCAAGTGACGAAAAGGCCTGTGAGATGCCTTGGTCAGTAAATACCAGATGATCAGATCACCCAAGGACAGATTAAATTTATATTTTCACTTCTTATTCCCTTGACAAAGTATAAAAATCTAGAAATTGACATGTGGAGTAAGTTCCTAAAAATGTTTTTATTTTCAGTCGTCTGGACTTAGAGCAATGTTCTCTTAAAGTACTGGAACCAAAAGGAAGCCCTAGTCGATGTTTACTGACGCTCCTGGGTGAAAAAGGCTGCACAGTCACGGAACTGAGTGAGTTGCTTCAGTCCATGGAACATACTGAGGTTCTCCAACTTCTGGGTCCTCCAGGTTTGTTTTTTTTCTTTAAATTTATTATTCATAGAGCCATGAGGACACTGTGATGAGAAAATAATCTCATTTAAGTGACGGAATTATGTTGCCATGATAATTGTAAATGTATTTAGTCACTTTTTCTGTTATTTGAGGAAATAACTGTAAAACAGCCTTCTTTTGAAGTCTTCAAAGGAAATTGTGATTCAGCAGGCCAATGAAATTGAGAAATGTTTATGAATAACCAAGTCTGGCCTCTAACTTTCTGAAGAATATGTGATTATAAAATTGATTTTAAAGTATGAGATCACCAACAGTGATATTTTTTAAACTTGGTTCAATATAAATATCTTCTCAAATTAGTGAACATTTGTCAAATAACTGCTTGGACTCAGAGCATTGTGTTAGGTTTGGGGGATAGAAATATGAAAATTGACAGTCTTTTTCCCTTTAGAAGCATACAGTCTAGTACAAGGATAAAACATGTAGACAGATTAATACAAGTTAGAATGTGATAAATGCATAGAAGAAAGTCAAAGGAGATGGATTAAAAGATTTGTGGAAGGGATAGATGACTTCTAGCAAAGGGCATCAGGAAGGACTTCATGACGGGGGTGTCCCCTGAGCTGACCCTTAAAAGAAGAAAAAGATTTCGCAGAAGCACATGAGGTAGAGGAAGAAAAGATGAGATTAGCTGGAGCTTCTAGTATGTGAAGGGGAGGACCTCGAATGCCAGACCAAGAAGTTTTTACTTTAATCCTTTAGTCATTGGGAAGCTACTGAAGGTTTTTTGAGCATGAGATTATAGGATCATACCTGTGCATTAAAAACACTACTTTGGGGACTCATGATGAAAGGTGCTATCCACAACAAGAGAGAACTTGATAGACTCTGAATAGAGATTGAAGCATTAAAAAATATTTTTTTCTTGCTTTTTTTTTTTTACATCATGGCTTAATGTTGAAATACTTCAAAACACCTCATATGTATAATGCATACCATATTTCTTAGCTTTTTAATGTGTGGGGGAGGGGTAGATGGAGAGAATTTAGAATGAAGGATAAAAATATATTTTTTTCTTTAAAGAAAGAAATATTATTTTGGTGGCAGTGTGCAGGTTGGTTTAGAAAGGAGTGATACTAGAAACAAGGAAACTAGTTAGGAGGCAGTAGTTTAGGTAAGAATTTATGAGAATGGGAGTGGAAAGGATGGGGATTGGATGTAGAAGTAAAGTAAACAGTACTTAGCAGTTGATTGGCTGTGGAGGGGAGGGATAGTGAGGGAAAGAAGAGTCAAAGATAACTCCAAGCATTTAAGTCCAAGTGAATGGGAGAGTGGACATAAACAGAAAGGAGGAACTTAAAAGAAAGGTAGTTCTGCGGGAAAGGTGGGTTTAGTTTTGAATTTGATGTGATGGCAGGGAGCATGTGTGATATTGTCTAATACAAAGTTGGGAATAGAGGACTAAGAAAAGACTCTTGGATACAGAAATTAGCTTCACAGGCTTTGTACTTATGATAGTGATTTTTGGTTTTTTTTGCTTTTTGGAGGGGGGAGGGCAAGGCAGTTGGTGTTAAGTGACTTGCCTGAGGTCACACGGCTAGTACATATGATAGTGATTAGATTGAGGGAAGATTTCTTGTCCTCTTACTTGAAGATCTCAATTTATTAAAATTTTCAGGTACCTTAAACTCCTGCACAAAGTCCCACTCCAGTATTTCATCAGGTCATGGAGATTACCCAGGGCTCTTGAATGCTGTGCCAATTCTGGCTGGTTCTACCATGTTGTAAAAACCACAAACTATGTGTGCTTTCTGAGGACCAGCCATTCATCACCACTAGGCCACCTGTTAATTTGAGGGCGTAGTTGCAAATTGCTTTCCAGAATGGCTCTACTAATTCACAGTTCCACCACTAGTACATCAATAGTCCTGTTTTCCCTTAGCCCTTCCAACATTGGTCATTTTTGTTTTTTGTCCATTTTGCCATTTTGGTGAGAATGGAACCTCAGAGTTGCTTTAATTTAGATTTCTTTAGTTGTATGGAGCATTTTTATGTGACTGTTGATATTTTGAGTTTCTTCTCTTGATAACTGCCTATTCATTTCCTTTGACCACTTACCAGTTGGGAAATAACTCGTCTTATAATTTTGAATCAATTCTTTAGATATCTTGGAAATGCAATCTTTAAAAGAGAAAGTTGCTACAAAGATTTTTTTCCCCAGTTAACTATTTCCCTTCAAATCTTAAGTTCATTAGATTTGTTTGGATAAAGCCATTTACATTTTATGTCATTAAACTTGTCCATTTTATCTTATGTGATCTTTTTTATCCTTTTTGGTCTTGAACTTTACCTAATACCTAAATCTCAAAGGTAACTTCTTCCTTGTTCCTCTAATTTATTATATGGCCTTTGAGATCTATGTCATATATCCACTTTGCGTTTGTTTTGGCATATGGAGTAAGGTGTTGGCATAAAACTGGTATCTGCCATACTGCTGTCCTGTTTTCCCAGAAGTTTTTGGTCAAATGGGAATCTTGAACTAGATCTCAAAGACTTCACATTAAAAAGAAAAGCCTTCTCATGATTATTAAGCTAGGTTTGAGTTTTGAGTCATATGTCACCACGAAACATTATGTATGAAATTCTGTGACCATATTTTATCCTTTAGTTTTGAGAAGCAGGATGCCACTCTGAAAAGCTCAAGTATCCCTCCTTCGAAAAGTCCTTTTTGCCCTTTTAACCTTTTTTCCCTAATGATAGAATTAACATATTCTTTTCACCATCCCTAAGACAGATTGTTCTGATAACCTACAATTTTTTCAGGGCTGTACCTAGGACACTCTCACATTTTAGGAGAAAGGCAAGAAACAAGAAAAGTATTTTGTGCTTTACCAATTATGTATTGGTTTTGGATATTTAATTTTAAAGTAGTTATGTAGTATATCTGGAATAAGAAGATAAGGAACCATTTGTCATTTGAGTATCATTAGGATGAGAAGACATATTTTGTCTTAAAAATGTTTCTATCCCAGGGCAGCTAGGTGGCGTACTGAATAGAGCACCAACCCTGGAGTCAGGAGGACCTGAGTTCAAATGTGGCCTCAGACATTTGACATGCTTACTAGCTGTGTGACCTTGGGCAAATCACTTAACCCCAGTTGCCTTGCCTTCCCCCCTCCAAAAGAAAAGAAGAAAAAAAGAATGTTTTTATCCTCCATTCTCCTTTTCATATCCACATTTTTAAATATGACAAAAATTCTTAAATTATAGTGAGTTTGTTTTTCCTGATACTCTTGCCATTCACTCTTAAGTGTCTGGTAGATGTGTAAATATTAAAGTTGTTCTTAGAAATTATTTTTTCCTATACTTAGTTAAATATTCAGTAAGATGTTTCAGCAAAACTAGCCTTTATTTTTTTTAAAGGGGTATCCCTCCTCTGAATTCATCTGTGAATTAAATATAATTAGAAACAAACAAAAAAGAACCCCTAAACACAGTGAGGAAATATAAATAGGACTTGGAGACAGCAGTAAGTGTCCTTGATATTTGGTTTGTGTTTTATGAAGCTATAATGCTATAATCACAATGAATGGGTAGGTTATAACTACCAGCAGAAGAAAATAATTTAACTACATATATGGGACACTGTTAACCTAAAGTCTCATGTATTTAAGAATATTACAAATCGAGAAATAGGAATTATAGGGCACTGTTTTTGTCACTTTTATTTAAACAAGAACATGTGGGATAAATGTGCTTATTGCTAGAACAAGCTTGTCTGTTGAGTTCACTGAATTCTGAATTATCTGCACACAGATTATCTACTTTGTGAATTATCTTTGATGGCCTCCCCTTTTTTAGGTAGCAGATTTTTACAGCATAAAAATTTTTTCCCTAATCAGTAAGAACTATCCAAATGGACTGTGTCTAGTAGAGTTGAGCAGGGAAAAGATTGGATATGTTCAGAAACGAGGAAGGAGAGAGGTGAAAGTGGTTCAGTTATGACTGAATATTTTTCAGATTATTATTTAACAATTACTGCATTTCTTCATGGGATCTACAATCCTCTTCCATTACAGTCCATCCTCACCTTCTCTCATAGGTGTCTTCTTATTTATGTTTACCTGCAGATCTTTCACAGGATTAACCCATTGTCCTCTTTCTGAGTCTTTGCTTTTTTGTGGGTATCAGTGCAATACCCACTCATTGAACAAGCATTTGGTAAGTGCCTGCTGCTTGTCAGGCAGTGTGGTAGGTTGTGGGCATACAAGTACAAAGAACGAAACAGCTCCTACTCACAAGGAGCTTATATTCTAATTGGGGAAATAACAAGTGTAAGTCAGTAAATACAAAGTACTTAAATACGGGGGAGGGAGAACACTAGCAATTGTGAGGAAGGCTATGATGCTAGAATTGAGTCTTAAAAGAAGAGAGGAATTCAGGGAAGCAGAGGTAAGGAGGAAGTGCATTTTGGGGCCTGGGGAATGGAGTGTTATTTTTGAGGCACAGAGAAAAGGCCAGTCTGGCTCTATGGGACGGGAAATCATTTCTCATGAGGCTGCAACGATAGGTTGGGACTAGACTCTGCAGGTCGTCAGAAGCCAAACAGATGAGTTTGTATTTGCTTCTCGGCAGTAAACCACTAGAGTTAATTGACGAGTCACATAGTTCTGAGATTAAGGGAAATCACTTTATCAGGAATGTGTAGGACGGATTGGAGTGGTAAGAGACTAGGCAGAGAGACACATTAGGAATTATGGTGCCGTTGGTAAAAAAACAGGAGCTCGTAAGGGGAAAGGTAACGAATTCCGTTTTGGGCACGTTGAGTTCAAGATGTCTCTGGGACAGCCATCTGTTATCCATCAATCTCATTTTATGATAGATCCACCTACATTTTCTGGACATAGATTTCCTCAGTGAGACCCCTTAATTCATTTTCTTGCTCTTAAGAAACTTGTACTTTGTAATAGCAATTAGCATACACTTTTCCATTGCCCTTTGGGTTATCCATAATTTTATTTCTTTGGAAACTGGGATGCTTTGAGATTTGTAACTATACAGCATCATTTGGAGAAAATTTGTATTAAAAAGATAGAATTTTGTGCCAGGGAGCAGCTGAAATTTATTAAAAGCACCACATAACATGTTTTTTTTTTTTAACTTTTTCAGTGTTTTTATTGGTTGTGCTGCTTTTTTCCCTCTTTTTCTTTTTTGTCTTTAGAAAACACTTTTTATCATATGGGTTGGCTCTATGGGAGGGGGAGACAGGGATACTGGGGAAGACTGATGATGCACAAAACAGAAGACATAAAACCTTTAAAAAGCACTCCCATAATTTTCCAAATGCAGTTCAGTCTGTTCTCTTCAATGCTGAATCCTACTTACTGTCCATTTGCAGAATATGCCCCAAATATATGTATTACTGTTCAGTATACTGGCCTACTTAATACTGTATTAAATTAATAACAGTCATGATAATAAATAATACTAGCTCACATTTGTAAAGCACTTCAAAGTTTACAGATTATTTTCTTCACAACCCTATGAGGTAGGGTATTTTTCCCCAAAGCTAAATATATTTTAAAATTTTTAAATTATTCCTTTTATATATTCATGTTCCTCTCCCTCCATGAACATATTTGGAAGCAAACTATATTCAGAATGTTTGAGATAATCATTACTACTGTTTGATGTTGGAGTGCTTACTTGTATCTCCTAACTTTAACTGTGTCCCAGTTATCCCTCAATCAACTCACAAGTATGTATTAAATTTTTACTTCAAAATGTATTTAGATTGGGGCGGCTAGGTGGCGCATTGAATAGAGCACCGATCCTGGAGTTAGGAGGACCTGAGTTCAAATGCGGCCTCAGACACTTAACACAAAAACTAGCAGTGTGACCTTGGGCAAGTCACTTAACCCCAGTTGCCCTCCCAAAAAAAGGCAAAATGTATTTAGATTTTTAAATCTGCTAGGTTCCAAAAGCAGTCATTATCAGTACCTTTTTTCTTGACAAATATACAAAATTATAACTGATCTTATAACTTTGTTTGAATTGGTTAGATAATTCTGCATTGGCTATAAATAACAAGTTGGTGTGATGGAGTCATTTAGAGGGCCTTTTTTCATTTCTAATGTTTTGCTGCGTTGAAAAAAAATCAGTTGTGCTATTGTTTTTTTCACCATTTTTTTTATTTACGTCTCCAAGCCGAGGCCAGTATTGATAGTGTTTTGCAGTTTTCAGAACATTTTTGCTTACATTTTAAAAAATAATGTATTTATTGTTATTCTGAACTTGAAAATACCAACATATATATATATATATATATACATGCAATTACATGTATAAAGAACTAATAAAGAGGATTGTACATGAAATTCTGAATCTATATTACAGCCTGCTTTTTAAAAGTATGTAATAAATAAATCATGTTAGTTTCAACGATCTCTTACTTGTCTGTTTCTCCTTTCTGTGCATTAAAAAATACTTCAGTGCTCCTTTTCTACCTTCTTGGTGTCACCATTGCTGTTCTTCCTCCTCCCTTTCTGTTCCCATTTAAAAAAACAAAACAAAACATTGGATGGCTAGGTGGCACAGTGAATAGAACACTGATCCTGGAGTTAGGAGGACCTGAGTTCAAATGTGGCCTCAGACATTTAACACTTACTAGTCTCATGACCTTGGGCAAGTCACTTAACCCCAATTGCCCTCTCCTTCCCCCTCCAAAAAACAAAAAAATAAAAAAAAAAAACCAACAAAATAAAACTAAGCCCATGTAACAGATAAGTAAAGTCAAGCAACACAGTCAAGATTGTCCTTTGCTGCACTGAAAATGGCTTTGTCCTGGGAGGATGGGATTGGCCTATAGGGAAACATATGTTACTTATAGATGTACAAACTTTTGGGGAATATCATATTAATCTTCCTTGCAACACAAAAAGGTTTTTTCAGGATTAATGTTAAAATTCAAAAAGTAGCAGTTATTTTTAATAGCTGTCTGGGCAAGAGGATACTTTTGAGTAATTATCTTATGAGTGTAGGGGCATTCCTTATATTATCAGCTTCTAGAGGTGCAGATACATAGTCAATTTTGAGAAGAGTTTTATTTGTAAAAGTAAAACTATTATATACATTGATACATTTAAGTTGATAGGCACAGTAGAAAGATTTCTGAAAAGCTGTAATTGTATTTTAAGTGCAGGAGGAAAGAAAATTTCTTAAAAGGAATTTGTGGTGAATCTTTTTTAGAAAATGCAGAATCACCCCCTAACTTATCTTTTTTATGTTTTTAATTTTTATATATCAAGGCTTCGACACAAATGCATATGTTTTATTTACAGGTGTTGCATGCATTCACTTGCATAAATACTAAGTTTCATTATATTGTGTAATATTTTCTGAGGCTTACAGGAAATCAAGTCACCTGTCAGACTACCCACAGATAATATCTAAAAATGTGTTTATTTGCCCAGAAGTTATGCATATCCTTTTAAATAGAATTTTCATTTATATTCAATATCTATCATATATATCTAGATATACATTAAATTCCATGTATCTGTGATGTCCTTAATTATAATTGCCTAGCTTCTCACTCTCATGTGAGTTAAATGGGTGGCTGAGGGTAAAACATATACTCTTTTATCACAGTTGTAATACATGTAAGGAAGGAAATGAGTGGGTAGAACAAGAGAATCAAGTATTGAGAGTGCTGTTCTTTACTGAGAGCAGTTTTTAAAATAATATTACATCTTAATTCCCAACTGTGAAGCAACATGTAGGCTTAGTAGACTCAGTTTTATGTTAGAAAACCAAACTACAGAAGGTATTTGGAGTACATTACAGAATTAGAAAATCTTAGATTTGAGAGGGACGTTATTTAGCTCAACTACCTACCTAGGCCAGGAAATCTTTTTAACATAATTCCTGGCAAATGGTTATCTAGTCTAATAATTCCATTGACAAGAAGTTTGAAGCTTAGTGCATTTTTAAAAAATAGCTGATACTATTGTTGAACAGTACTACATAGGAATTTTAAAAATCCCTTTTTGGACATATATGATTGTGTTTTTGCTATTACCCAAGAATATTTGTTAGGGCAAATTATTAAATAGTTTTAAGAGCATACTGTTCTCCTTCTGACAGAGAGGTGATAAACTCAAGAATGAAGCATATTTTTTCAAATACAACCAATGTTAGAATTCATTTTGCTTTACTATACATATTTGTTACAAAGGTTTTGTTTTTCTTTTTTCCCCTCAATTTGGAGGAGGAGGGAGTAGAAAGAAAGAGGAAAGGAGGAAGCTATGGTGAGGGTTGCTGTAACAAAAAGGAAAGAAATGATCATTGATATTTGCTTTTGAAATGCACGGAGGAAAAAAAAACCAGAATAAGACCAGAAGGAATCACAGACTAACTGGTGTGGGGAGATGTCAGTAATGGAGCCTAGAAAGGAGTGAAGGCTGGCTTGAGCACTTCCTTAGAATGGTGGTTCCAGGAAGAGCTTATCCATCAGAGGAAGAGGCCTCAGAGGCCAAGGCATTTTCCAGGGTGAGAAGACCACAAGGGGAGAGGCATCTTACAAGGAAAGAAGGTTGTTGTTGGGGATAGTGAAGTCTAGAGAGCCAAGATGGGAGCTGGGAGAGTTAGGAAGGAGGAGTGAGCATAGCTGGCTCATGCACTTCCTTAGAATGGAGGCTCCAAGAGGGAATGTTTTTATAGTGCTATTTTAGTTGATGTTTAAATTCAGAATTTAAGAAATAGAAACAAATGAATTGAAAAGTGGTAGGAAAAAATAATAGCTAACATTTATACAGTACATGAAGTTTTACAAAGCACTATACATGCATTATCTCATTTGATTCTCACAATTGTGAGATAGATGTTACTGTATGGGGTAACTGGGTCCCAGAGAGGTTAAGTGGGTGGCCTAGAGTTTCACAGTTAGTGTTCAATGCAGGATTCTTGACTCCAAGTCCAGCACTCTGTCTACTATACTACCTAGAGAGAAAGAATGATGAACTCTTAAGTTCTCTCAGGGTTTTGTTTTTTAAATATTTTCTGCATCCTCCAGCGTCTGCTCCCCTCTCTAGAATACTAAGGGTTCATTAAATCATAGAATCATAGATTTATAACTTAAAAAGGGAAGCACTCTTGAGGCCCACTGAGTTTATGACTCTCCCAATATCACACAGGTTGGAACATAGCATTTAAATAGAATAATGAGAAACTTGAAAAGCCTGGCTGGGGCCAAATCAAGGAGGGTCTTATGTGCCAGAGTAAAGAGCTTTGATAGTTGAAAAAACTTTACTTGGGAAATAGGGAAAAGACATGATCAAAATCCCAATATATATGGATCTTTTATTCAACAATTCTTCAAATTCTTTCAGTGTTTTAAATCTTTTCCCTAACACAGTTTCACCATCCTAAAGTTCTTTTGACAGAACTTCTATACCAGATATTAAGATATATTACTAGTGATATGAATATCACACCATAAAGCATATCTTTATAAGTCATATGTTCAACTATTTTAAAATGAAATAAAACCTTTTACTAGAAATATTCAGCACAATGCTTTTATTATAAATTTTTAGCACTATGGTAGGGCACAGGACATTAATAATGTATATTGTGTTATAAAATATACCTTCAAAATAATAATGTTTATATTGCTCTATGTTCCAGGTACTGTGCTAAGTAGTTTATAATTGTCACATTTCATCCTCACAGCAACACCAGGAAATAGGTGCTATTATTTTCTCCATATTACAGTTAAGGAAACTGAGACTAAGTGATCTGCTCAGGGTCGCACAACTAGTAAGTGTATAAGACCAGATTTGAACTCAGATCTTCCTCACTCAAGGCCTGTTGCTCTATCCATACACAATTTCACTGCCTGAATAATAGCCCTTTACTTTACAAGAATTTTTTAAAAATCAAGTTTATTTTATAATTTTGTTCTATATCTGATAGTTACTGTTTTATCCAGAGGAAACTGCTGAAATGTCAGTTCCATTCATTTTGCAAAAATTGATTGAGTACCTACTGTATGCCAGGCACTGTGATAGGTTCCTAGTAGGGTGCAAAGATGAAAAAGTCACAGTCCCTGCTCCGAAGGAGTTTAAAGTCTAGTAGCAGAGGTAAAATATGCACACTAATAAATTTAATATAAAGTAGAATGTAATAAATGCAGAAGTGCAATTCGAAGAAAAGGGAGAAGAGTGTGTCTGGCTAAGGGATCTGGGGACACTTCATGACTTCCTGCATTTGAGTCAACTCAGTGAAGAATGGTTACAATTTTAACCGAAAGAGATAGGGATGGGTAAGTTTCCAAGGCATAGGGAATAGTGTGAGCAAAGACACAAAGACGTGTAATTTGGTGGATGTTTTAAAGACTGACAAGTATTTTAGTTGATTTTAGAGGAGTGTATAGGAAAGAAAATAGTGTTATGAAAAGGTTGAGTGTTTATAAAGGGCCTTGAATTTGATCCTAAAGAGTTTGGGTTAATCTGTAGCAGAATCACAACATTTATAACAACATCTCATATGTGTTAAATGCTTTAAAGTTTTCAAAATGCTTTATGTACCTTATCTCATTTGACTAATGTTTGAATAATATATTAAAGGACCTGTACTGTTTACACCCCACTCTATCATGATATTTTGCAGTGAGCAAACTAGAAATGTTTTTGTTAGATGTGCTTTTTTCTGATTAACTTTCCAGAACCATTGCATTCACTTCTCCTTCTATAAACTTGACTATATATATATATATATACAGATTTTCTATTGGAAACTTATAACAAATAAATTCACAGCCTAATTGCAAAATTTTCATTTAATTTGGGGAATAATAATTAGGAAAGTTTCTTTCTCATCATTTTATCACATAGTAAAATCAATTTTTTTGTTTTTTTCCCTTAAAGGAATAAAGATTATTGTAAACCCCGTCTCAAAGGCTATATTAGCAGGACAATATGTCAAGCTTTGTTGTCGGGCAACTGGACATCCTTTTGTGCAGTATCAGTGGTTCAAAATGAAAAAAGAGGTAAAAGCTTCTAAAATTTACATAAGTTCAAACAGATTGATAAGAGAATTAGGAAAAGTAAATTAGTGTACTGAATATGTTTGGGGGAATTTCTTTTAAGGTACTCATAAAAATTGTATTAACTTTGCAGTTTATTTCATTAGATGTTATTCTAGCACCACTTAGTGCAGTTGGAGTTCTTTGGTCAGTTCTTTGGTACATTTTCCATGTAATGTGGTACCCCTGATCTTTTGCACCTTTTACATAATAGAATGTTTTGGATCAGTAAAAATGGTAATATTCCAAAATTAATAACCTCTTTTATTGGGTTTTTCTTAAAACCTTAGTTCTTTTATGTTGACTCTAATAATAGATATGCCATTGAAAAAACTTGTTTCTTTTTTTTTTTTTTTTAATCAATGGGGTTAAGTAACTTGTTTAAGGTTACACGGCCAGTTATTTTTTGTATTTTGTGTGGGTGTTAATTATCTGAGGCCGGAACCGATCCCAGGTCTCCCGACGCTGGGGCCGGCACTCTTACTGTGCCACCTGGCCACCCCCCAAAAAAAACTTGTTTCTTTATGGTTACTTAACTCATAAAAATATTTTACACAAAATAGCAGAGGAGCAATTTCTAATCCCTATTAGATGTGAGTAATTGAGCTATTTTTTTAAAATTGTAGTATAGTCAATTTTCTATTACATAAGATAATGGGTAGTCACCTTTTGTGATAGAATAATCTATGCAGAATTGTCCATCCCAGAAGCTGAGCAAATAGTGAAGTAGTAAATTAGTGATGCAGGTTAAATGAGGGCATTCTGGTTATTCTGGTTGATTAGTCCCTTTCCTCCTCCACACTTTGTTTACCCCTGTTAAATTACTTATCTTTCACAAAGACTGATGTTGAAGTTTACTTTATGATTAATAAACAGCAAAGTAGAAGTATAGTATAAGTACTAACAATATTTGAAGAGAAAACAAACAGCAAAGTAATCAGAAGTTAAGGGAGGAGATAGCCATTGATTGGGGAATGACTGAATATGTGGTAAATGAATGAAATGGAATAGTGAAGAAAGTGAAGTGAAAAAATGAGGATTATGAAGGAAGGATTATGGAGGAAGCAGAGAAAGATGTGTATAAACTGATGCAAAGTGAAAAAAACAGAACCGGAAAAGAAATAATCATGAAACTCTAGTGGTCATTTTGCTCAAAAGAAGCACCTTCTTTTTTTAGCCCCAGAAGTGGGAGACTATGGGTATGAAACACTATAGACTTTTAAAATGTGTTGTTTAGATTGGCTAAATCATTTTCTTTCCTGTTTAGTCTTTGTTATGAAAGATGTCTCTGAGAGCTGTGGCAGGGGGCGGGGCGTGGCTTGACATGGAGGTGGGCTCCACACAAATAAACATGGAGTCCATCTTCCACGAGAAACACGAAGGCTCACTCTGTACTCAACATTGTCTGAATCATCTGTTGCAAGGGGAATATTGTAGCCCTGTGGAATTATCCTGTATGAAGAAGAAAGGATGAGGATGACAGAGGGAGGAGTCACTAGTGAAGACTATCAAACGTTTTTACAGCAACCTTCAGGAAATATGGATGACAGTGGTTTTATCTCTGTTCAAGTTATAAGCAATGCCTTGAAAGTTTGGGGTTTAGAGCTAATCTTCTTCAATAGCCCAGAGTATCAAAGGCTTGGGATCAATCCTATAAATGAAAGATCATTTATATGCAATTATAAGGAACATTGGTTTATGGTTCGAAAATTAGGAAAACAGTGGTTTAACCTAAATTCTCTCTTGATGGGTCCAGAATTAATATCAGATACTTACCTTGCACTTTTCTTGGCTCAGTTACAACAGGAAGATTATTCCATATTTGTAGTTAAGGGTGAGCTACCAGACTGTGAAAATGATCAGCTCCTGCAGATGGTTTGGGTACCACAAATGCATAGACCAAAACTCATTGGAAAAGAATTAGCTCACCTAAAAGATCAGAATACAGAAAACAGATCTAGAGCAGTCTTTAGAAGTAAGGCATTCATGTGATGGAACAGGAATGTTAGATGAAGATGAAGAGAATCTACAGAGAGCTCTAGCACTAAGTCAACAGGAAATTGGTATGGAAGATGAAGAAGCAGGTCTGCATGGAGCAATTCAACTTAGTATGCAAGGTGACTCCAGAAATAATATTTCGGAAGATATTCCACAGATATCAGGTGCAAATTCACCAACATCTCTTACTTCAGAAGAACTATGAAAGAGAAGAGAAGCCTGCTTTGAAAAGTAAAGTAGTTGATACTGAATTAAAACTGCATGTTTAAAAAATTAAAAAATAAAATAAAAGATGTTTCTCTGGGAAGAGGAGAGAGAGGGATCCATTGGGAAATTTAAGTGATGTAAAATCAAAAGATACAAATAAAAATAAAGGGAAAGTAGCTTTTTCATGAGGATTGAGTATATTTTCAAACATTTTAATCATAAAAGAATTTTTTTAAGCCAGGAGTTGTTCCAAAAGAAGAATCATACATGTTACATATTTTCAGAGATCATGAATTATACATTTTAGGCTTCTTAATTTTTAATTTCTTAAAGTTATTTCTAAAAGAATCATTCCTTTTTTGTTATTAACTTTTGACACAGATTCCACATGGGAATTCACCAGAGCTTATTTTTAATCCAGTACTTGTAAAGGATTCTGGCTTTTATGTTTGTCGAGTGAATAATAATTCTGCCTTTGAATTCAGCGAGTGGGCACAGCTGGATGTTTGTGAAGTCTCTGAAGGTTCTTGTAGTAAGTGTCAAATTAAATTTCTCTTAATTTGGGGGTGGGAAGGAATATATTTGCTTTTTCTCCTAATACTATTTGCTCTGGGAAAGAATTAATAGTATTACTTAAAACTAATTTAAATCCCCCCCCTCCATTTTCTTCTGAAGCTCTGTATCAGCAATGCCATATTCACAATGCCTATAGAGATTACAAATATGCTGATATAATTATCCATCACAAAATATGTCATGTTTGCCATATGGGGAAATAAACTAGAAAATTTATTAAGATACCAAAAGACTGAGTCCCAAAACCAGAAAGTGAAAGCCATCAGAGTAGTTATGACATTGGCACAGATAGATAAAGTAGAAAGCACCCACATTTTCAAGCCTTTAAAACAGAACAGCCTACCTCAGGCAAAGGTCCTCCTCTCCCCACTCACAGCAACCACCCAGCGTCCTGGAAGCGCCCTCCCAGCAGCTCCGGCCCCTGGCAGTCCTCAGCAGGAGTCCTTAGCAGAAAGTCCTTAGCAGTCCTAACAAAAAAAAAAAAATGGCTTCGCGCTGCCACTGCCTCTGCTGCTGCCGCCGCCACCGTCACAACCACCGCCAACCGCGGCCAGCCACCGCAGGACCGCTAGCTCGGCTTTCACTTTCTCTTGCTTTCCGCTTTCTCTTGCTCCGCCCCTTCCTGCTACGTCAGCACATCCTTGGCTTTCGCTTTCTCTGGCTTTCACTTTCGCTTGCTCTGCCCCTTCCTGCTATGTCAGCACGTCCATGGGGCATGGAAGATCTTTAAATCCCAAAACCCTTACAAGCTCATGTTTAATCTAAATCATGATAATAAAATAAATTTGAAATAAGTTGAGAACATGTATTGTAGTATTTATTTTTATCTCTACCCAGGTGGCTAAGATTTGTGCATTTTATAAAACAAAATAAAGTTCTTTGGAACTCAGTTATGTTTCTCATTAAGATTTAATGGGTTCTCAGTTATGTGGTTCATGGAAACTTCAATCCAATAAGCATTTATTAGGTGCCTACTATGTATAAGACAAATGTGCTAGGCACTAGAAATACAAAGACAAAAATGAAGCCTTTCCTCAAGGAGCCTACATTTGTACTGAGGGGGAAGGGACAGGACAGGACAAATGCACAGTTAATAAAGTACTGACAACTGGAGGGAATCTAGAAAGGCCACTCATAAGAAGGCCACTAGAACTGAATCTTGAAGGAAGTTATTAACTCCAAGAGGCAAAAGTGAGAAGGGAGTGAGCATTTCTGGTACTAGGGGCTGGAGGAAGGCCAGAGAGGGAACGTCTTGTATCAGGAACAGCAAATTGGCCAATATAACATAGAATATATCATGTCAGTCTAGAAAGAAAATTATAGCCAGATTGTGAAGGACGTTAAATTCCAAACAGAGAAATGTATATTTTTCTTTATAGAAGTGATAGGTTGCTACTGAAGTTTCTTGGGCAAGGGAGAAACATGATTATATCTGAGCTTTAAGAAAATAACTTTCTATCCATGGAAAATTATTTGGAAAGAAGAGAATAATGGAGACAGGAAGAGTAATTCCTAGTCTTCTGCAATAATCTGGGCAAGAGGTGATTGGAGCCTAAATTAGTAGTGTGGTAGCTACATGAATACTGAGAAGAGGATTAATCTAAGAGATGTTTTGAGGAAAGAATCCCAGGAGTTCGGAAATTGATGGAATATGGGGTCATGAGGGAGAGTGAAGAGTTTGAAATGACTTCCAGGTTGCAGATCTGAGTGACTGGAAGAATAATGAGTTTTCAACAGAAATAGGGAAATTAAAAAGAGACATAGACTTAAGTATTGGAAGTACTATCTAGGTTAGTATTTGAGAATACTAATTAACCTAGGTGAAGAATCCAGAAGCTAGTGAGGGGAGACTGGAACTCAGAGGAGAGATGGAGACATGAGATATAGATCTGGGAGTCATTTACAGAGAAATTGAGTTCATGAGAGATTATGTCACAGAAAGAGAACATAGAGCCAAAAGGAAAAAGTAATAAGGTACATCCACCCACAGGCTGCAAGACATAGATGTTGATCCAGCAAAGGGAATTAACTGAAAAGGACAACTCAAACATGTAAGGACAAGGGCCAGGAGAGAACAGTATCACAAAAACTAAGGAAAAAATGAGTTTTCAAAATGAAGGAATAATCAAGAGCATCCTACATGATAGAGAGGCCAAGAAGGATAAGGACTGAAAGAAGGCCATTGACTTTTTTAATAAAGAAGGGAAATAGGAAGGAAAGGAGCTAAGGAAAAAGGGAGAAAGGAAGGTACGTTAAGGGAGGTGATAGTTACAAAGCAAAACAGACTCTTAGAGAGGGGGAGAAAAAGAAGAGGGTAAGTGTAAGAATGGGATAGAGGGAAATATGCGGGCATCGTACCTGAACGCGAATGGGATGGAAGAGAGAGAAATCAGAATTCAACAATATGTTGTTTGCAAGAAATACACTTGAAACAGAAAGATACATATTGAGTTAAAATAAGGAGCTGGAGCAGAATTTATTACTCTTTAACTGAAGTAAAAAAAGGCAAGGGTAACAATCATCATCTCAGACAAAGCCAAAGCAAAAATAGACCTCATTAAAAGAGATCAACTGTGAAACTACATTTTGCTAAAAGGTAGCATGAACACAATATCAGTACTGAACATATATGTACCAAATGACATAACAACCAAATTCTTGAAGGAAAAGTTAAATGAGTTATAGGAGGAAAAAAGCCAGTAAAACTATAATAGTGGAGACTTCAATATACTCTCTTTAGAACGAGATAAGTTAACCAAAAAAATAAGAAAAAAGTTAAATTAATAGAATTTTATAAAAGTTAAATATGGAGAATATTTAATGAAAATAGGGGTGTACCTGCCTCTCAGCTGTATATTCCACACTCATAGGAATTGGCTATGCATATAAACCTTACAGACAAATGCAGAGAAGCATTTATCTTAGACTCCATCTAAGAAAGTTAATTACCAGAATATCAGAGTGGCTTTGGTTCTTAAAGAGAGCATTTCTCAACACAAGATATTTGCATGATAGCACAGACAGCACCAGTCATTCAGTAAGTATTTATTGCCTAATATGTTAAGGAGCTACATAGGAATAGTGCTAGGTGCTGGAGATAAAAGTACGAAGAATCAAATGATCCCTGCATGCAATGAGTTTTTAATCTAATGTCGGAAACACCAAGTACATATGAAAATCAAGACAGCATAAATTTAAAGTTAATAAAATATATTTATATACATACACATAAGATAGTTAAATGCACAGTAGTTTCGGAGGACATTAGCAGTTGATGAATCAGGAAAGGCTTTAGGCAGAAATGATGCCTTCATTGCATCTTAAAGGAAGAGAGGCTCTCTAAGTGGAGGTAATACTAAGTGCTGAGAACTGAAAGACAGAAAAAGGGGAAACAATCCCTGTTCTCAAGGGACTTACGTTTTAATGGGGTACGTAGCATATGGATAGATTTACACATGCACACACATATGTGAACATGTATGCATAATGAATACATGGGAGTTTGGGAAGGAAGGCACTGACAGCTGAAGGGATCAAGATAGGCTTCATAGGGGACAGCAAGTGCATGGAAGCATAGAGACAGGAGATGAATGTTGTACATGTAGAACTTGAAGTAAGCTTGCATACCTTGACCATTGACTGCATGGTCAATATAAGAAAACTGGAAGGGAAGGAAGGGTCTGATTGTAAGGAACTTTAAATGCCAAACAGTTTATATTTGAACCTAGACCTACTGGAGATTTTTTTGGTGGGGGGGAGGGAAAAAAGGGGAAAGGGGAGGTAATGTGGTGAGAACTATGATTTTAGGAAAGTGTTAAAGCATATTGTATGGATTTTTCCTTTGCCCTTATCACATTCTACTTATTCTTATTTGTTTAAAGGTAATTTCCTTCATTTCATTGTAAGCTCCATGAGGTTAGGGACTGTTCATTGTTGCTGTTGTTGATTTTAATTTTTGTATCTCAGCACTTAACAGTGCTTTACACATAACAGGTATTAACAATAACAATAATTAATAATAATTTATATAGCTCTTTAAAATTTGCATGTGTTATGTACAATTTTCTCATTTCATCCTTACAGCAGCTCCATAAATTTTTTTTTTCTTTTTGGAGGGCAGTTGGGGTTAAGTGACTTGCCCAAGGTCACATGGCTAGTTTTTTGTCTTAAGTGTCTGAGGCCAGATTTGAACTCAGGTCCTCCTGACTCCAGGGCCGGTGCTCTATTCACTGTGCCTGCCACCTAGCCATCCTACAACTCCATAAATTATTATGATTCTCATTGGCTGTTAGCTGGCATGGTGGATAGACCACTGGCCTAGAGTCAGGGGCCTACATTCCAATCTAGCTTCAGATACTGTTTGATCACTTAACCTCTGTCTACCTCACTTTCCTCAACTATAAAATGAGGGTAATAATAGCTTACTGGGGTTGTTCTGAAGATTAAATGAGATAATATTTGTCAAGTACTTCGCATAGAGCCTGTCACATAGTAGTGCTAAATAAATATGTGTTTTCTTCCTTCCTTCTACTGTACAAATGAAGGGACTGAGGCTGAGAAGTTCGGAAACTAACCCAAGGTCACAAAACTAATAAGTCTTTGGGGAAGAATTTGAATCAAGATCTTAGAGAGACTAAAGGGAAGGGTGGATATGTATATGCAAAGATGCATTTTCAGTCATTTTGTTCCTATTACTAAATATGCTGTTAGAAAGCCACTGTGATTGTGACAGTGATTGTGTCTGTGATTGTGACAGTGAGGCAGCCCTAATTCCGCCTCTTCTAAGTGAATTTGGCTGCTTCCAGACTGAGCAATATGAGGACAAAACAGAGATGCCTCACCATTGTGAGGGACTTCTTATCCCCGTTGTCATGTCTTCAGTGATGTCGATCCCATATTCCATTCTCCATAATCCCTGTGTAAGTCAGTTCTGATTCGGTAGTACCTAGGTATGTGATCTATGCCTAAATAATAGCATATAATCTATGCCCAGATACCAAATAAATAGATTTTATGCCTACATACATATAGATTATATATTACCATGTAAACCAGAGTTTCATATGTCTCCACCATAAATAGGATACAGTCCTTTGAATTACCTTTAAGGCAGTGTAGTTTAATAAGAACACTGTTTTCTAGTCTTAGATCTGCCACTAACCAACTGTGTGATCTTGGGTAAGCCACTAAACCTGTTTAAGCTTCAGTTTCCTCATCTGCAGAATGTGTCATTTGGACATTCCCTGTACTTTTAGAGTTTCTACTCTAGTAGAGTTTTTGCTGTCCCTAGTAGATAACTTGTATATGTAGCTTCACTTATATGATCATTACCTCACATTATTTTGGCGAATAAAAGATTGAATATTTAGTGTTTTGTATCCCAGCACTTAGGACAATACCTTGCACAGAGTAGGAGTTTAATAAATACTGATTGATTGATTAAGAACGATATTCTTTATTGCTTCAAAAAGATATAATACACGTTAGAAAGTTAATAAAATATGATTAGTAATTTTGAATGGAATTGGTGGAATACAATAAGAAAAAAAGTTAAAACATTTTAAAATAGATTCTTTTAGCCCATATTTGTAATTGTGTCCCTACCTATTTTTAGGTCTCTAAAAGTCATGGAAGATTTTGATTAAATAGGAGAATAAAATGATTAACACAATGATTGGAAAAATAAGGGCAAGATTTTAATTTTAATTTTTAAAATACATATTTTAAATTTTTATTTTTAAAAAATACCTGTGTGTACATACCTTAAGTGAATTTTAAAAATAGCTTTTCTTGCTGTAGACTTTAGAGATTTTATGGTAAATGCTAATATTTTTTTTAATATTTGAAATATTAAATTTCTGAAACATTGTAAATATCTGAAACATTGTAAAGATAAGCCATGCAATTCTAATACAAATAGTATTGAAACTGATTTTAATACTTTCTGTCCGAAAATAATTAACACAAATTTGCATATATTGTTAGGAGAGATTGCCATTATTTTTTTTTTCATTTTAAAATGATAATAGAAATGTGTATTTAATCACAAAATATATTCCGTGTACACTTACTTTAGTAATTTTTCTTAAGAAGAAATTCTCTAGAATTTTAGGCAGTAGATTAATAATACATATACATACATAGTGATACATCATGATACATACATATATATTGAGTCAAATCACAGAAACATTTTTGCCACTTACTATCTGTGTGAGTCACTTAAACTCAGTGGGTCTCAGTTTCTCCTGTGAAGTAAAGAGGTTGGACCAGATGACCTGTCAGGTCCCTTTCTAAATCGATAATTGTGTGGCCCTCACACTAGGAGAAAACCAAGGGCTTTGGTGCATAATAGTTAGTTTTTTATAAAACAACTTGATTTGATGATGCAGTATCATTGCATTAAATACAAGAAAACTATCAAGTTAAACTAAGAGCAATATATAATAGTTATTTAAAAGAGAATGTTTTTTTTTTCTTTTTGTTTCCACAGTAGCATTCATATCACTCATTTGAGAACTAAAATAGGGCCCAGATGTAGGTGACAAAAAGAAAGACTGCCTAGCAGCTGCATTAGAAGTCCTCTTCCTCTGGTAATAGACCCCTCTCTTTATCTTGGGAATTGATAAAGCTAGATTTCTGGACCATTTGTATGGAAGGGAGTGTTAATTAAAAGAATAAAAATTCTACTGCTATTGAATATTTGGGTTAGACTTTATGTTTTTCTAACATTTACTAGAGAAGAACAGAGGAAGGACAGTGAGTAGGAATTTGGTTATTGTGACACTTTTTTGTGAGATAGAAACTATATTCGGAATTATAAAAATCAGATGGCCCCATAATTTGTGAAAATTACAAGTCAGTGAGGTAAAAAAAAAAAAAGATTAAAAACAGTATTTTGGGTTCAATTACCTCCCCTATGGCACCTATAATTCAAGAAAAAGTATAGCTCAGAATACATCTATATATTGTTTATCTGTCTGTCTATCTATCTTTCTATCTATATATATGTTTCCTGATTACACATGATTTCCCTCCCTTTAATTGCAGAACCTGCGGAAATTAAATTTATTTCAATATTCTGAACTCCCACTCAGTACATAAAAAATAAATTACAGAATTCATGTCAGTGTTCTGACCTGAATGTTCTCTGTTCTAATGGTACAGACAACATATGAAGGAGGCCTGGGAGGGAATGCAGATGACATGATTTAAAACAGGTAGCCAGGAAGCAAAGTGGAGACTCGTTTCCAAGCAGACTAAGGCAAAGTCTCACCTCTTAGAACCTATAGTGATTCCTAGGATGGAGTTCAAGTTCCTAGTCAGGGAGTAGGTGGAGATGAGGGCTTAGAGTCAAGGACAGATGGTTGGGAGCTTGTGGCCTTTCTAGAACACAGTTCACCTTTTTATTAATAACCCAAGGTAAATATCTGTTAGTACGGTAACATAAATATATAGTGAATTCTGTTCTTCCCCTGTTTCTACCACATTCTAGGCCACTAGTGTCAAACTCACATAAGAATAGGCACCACTAAACTATACATTAAGTATCCCTCTAGGCTGCAGATTGACTTAGAAAACGGAATATTGACATTATCTATGTTCTGTTGTCTTTTTATTTGTTTTGCCAAATATTTCACCATTTTAATCTGGTTTGGGCCTCCCTCCCACTGTTGATCAGTATTGGTTGGTTTGTCTTTCATGTGGCTTACTGATGCCTTCAAGTGTCATTGAGTTGTACCACAATGCTTTCTTCACTCCTTCCACCATTCTCATATAAACAGAGAATAGAGATGTCTTGGGTCTTTAAAGAATTAGAGATATATGGAAGAGTTCATTATTTTTTTGCAGCTTGTTTCTGATTGCTTTCAATTACATTTGCTTCCCTATGTTCCTATTGCCGCTTCTAATTGTCACTGTCACTATTGATTGTTGCTTCTTTTTCCTTTTGTTTTTTTATCCCCTTTCATTTCTCCCATGTTTCTTTCTTTTACTGGTAGAAAAATGGCCTTTTACAACCATCTCCATGCTGTTATATTGTACCTTTCCTTGTGTGTAGCAAGTTAACCACTTATGGAATGTCAGCTATAATTTTGAGTCCTCTTGGCTGTATTTATTTGCGCCATGCTTTGCCACCAAAAAGGGCTTTTTCCCTTTAGAATCATAGTTCATTGATGTAGAGCTAGAAGGGTCATCTGATAGAGTTTCATCACTTTACAGAAGAGGAAAGTGAAACCCAGAAAGGTTGTGACTTGATCAGTCACAAAGGTGACTTGGCAGAAACCTGTATCTGAATACACATCAACTGAATCCAAATCCAGTAATCTTTGCGCCAAATCATACTGCTGGTTACTTCCAGTCCTGAAATGTTAATGAATACCTGAAGATTCCACAAGGTTCATCTTTTAATAAATGAGGTTTTGCTATAATGATGCTTATAAACTTTACCCATAGAACCTCCGGGAGCTCTTCAGTGGTATGCTACAGGTTCCTTGGCCCAAACCTATTCACTATTTCTGTAAATTACTACATTATATAATCAGTGACCTAGAAATTGTGTCCAAATCCCTTCAACCCAATACCTTGGTTAACTGTGATTTCTTTGCATTTGAAGGCATAAAGCCTGTAGTGCTGAGGGCAAGGAGGCAGGACTGAGATGGATTCTTGGAGTTGGTTTTTAAGCACTGTGACACCTAGTTTAACAGAATCTCACAGGAGAGTTAGCAGATCACTAATCTCTAGATATGTTTTAACAGTGCAGTAAAGGTAAAGCTGTTGTGGCCCCATTTTGTATGATTTGAAACTCCTAATTATGTTAAATTACTAATGCAAGATTTTGTACTTTATCACTCTTTCTAACCCCAGGATGCTGATACACATAAGTAGAAAATGTCTTTGAATATAAACTAACCATAAAGTCTAAAGGAAAACTTTTTGAAGTACTTTTGATTTTAAAAGAATAAATAGTGTGCAAGTTATTTATTTTTAATCTTTTTTTTTCTTTTTGTTTAAGGAAGTTTGGATGACTTCTCTGAAACCAAACTACAAATCTGTATTGAACCAAAACCCCAAAGGTTAAGACCAGGCAACACGTTAGTTCTACAATGCGTGGCTATTGGGAGCCCTATTCCTCATTATCAGTGGTTCAGAAATGGATTTCCAATAACACATGGGACAAAAAAGTTATATATGGTAGGGAAATGATATTTGGAAAATATTATTCTTTATTTTAGTAAACAGTTTATTACAAGTTACATAAGAATAAAAGTACATGTGGACACTTTCTTGGTTTTAAAGATATTTTCATATCCTAACTTAACTCTAATATCTAACAATTATTATTGAATACTTATTGATTCTTACATATGACTATACTTGGATCCCAAAACTTTTACAGGGCATACAGTCAGAATATTTAATAGTTTGGTTTTATATCAGCACTACTTTTTTGTCATTTGTTGGCTCATAACAAACTTGATGAAATGTAACAAAGCTTATCCAGAAATTTGTGAAATTGCCTAATCTTGTTAGAGAATTACTTTTGTTCCTTTTTATTAGTAGTTACTGGTTTGTTCCAATTAAGTCTAAAATTAAGGAGTTATTTTTGTTTGTGTAGGTGCCTTATGTCGATTTGGAGCATCAGGGAACCTATTGGTGTCATGTATATAATGACCATAATAATCAAGACAGCAAGAAAGTAGAAATCATCGTAGGTGAGCAGTACTATTTTAATAATTGCAGTAATATAAACTGTAAGATTAGGCTCATCTGCACTTAAGTAACCAAAGTTCTTCAAAGAAATTTTCTTTTCCTTGAAATATAATTAGTCTATTGAATTGATTTCACATAATTACCATTTAATTTTTTGGAAGCATAGTTTTTACTTCAGATTTTATTATATCAACATGGGCATCTAAATAAAAGACCAGTTTTTCACCCAGGCCAGTTTTCCCATGTCTTATATATATGTGGAAGTTTGTTGTTGTTTTTAAACTTAACCCCAAGGAACATAGGATGTACAATTGAACTCTTTCTCTTTCCCCCTAAACTCCCCCCTCTTACAAACTTATCTGTTTCTGTTGAAGTCACCACCATCTTTCCATTGTCTCAAGTTCATAATCTCAGCATTACCCTGGGCTTCTTACTCTCTCACTGCTCACATCAACCATTTCTACTTTTGCTACATTTCTAATAACTGACCTTTTCCTTCTGTTCACAAAGCTACCACCTTAGGCTCTTATCACTTCTCACCTAAAATATTTCAGCAGTCTCTTAAATGGTTCCCATGTCTGAAGTCTCTCAGCACCCCAGTCTATCCTACACACTGCTGCCAGTGGGATTTTCCTTAGGCACCAATTGGACCATGTGATACCTTTGTTCAGCTAACTCCAGTGGCTTTCTTTTGCATATAGGATAACCTAGAAACTCTTCTCTTTAGTTCTTAAAGCCCTACACAACCTAGCTCCAGCCTATCTTTCCAGTCTTACTGCACATTGTTCCCCCCTTCCACACTAGTCAGCCTGATCACTCTATATTCATACACAACATTACATCTCTGTCTCTGTACTTTTACACTGGTTACCTCCATGCCTGGAATGTATTTCTTCTTCATCTCCTCGTCAGAGTCTCTTTCTTCCTTTAAAATTTTCTGCAAGAAGCCTTTCTGATCCCCCAAACTTCTAGAGTACTCCTTCCCAAAATACCTTGCATCTAACTGCTTTATACATATTTGTATTTATTAACTTAATATTTGTGCTATTTTTAATTTGTATATGTACTTCATGTCTCCCCTAATGTAAGCTCATTGCATAGGATTCATATCAATCATCCATTAAGTATTACACATCTGCTATGTGCCTAGAAGCTAGGTGTCAAAGAGGATAAAGAGCTAAGCCCAGAGTTGGGAAGGCCTGAGTTCAGATTTGACCCTAGACACTTAATAGCTATGTAACCCTGGGCAAGTTATTTAACATCTGTCTGTCTTAGTTTATTCATTTGTAAAATGGGGATAACAATGGCACCTATTTCCCAGTGTTATTGTGAGGATAAAGTGAAATAATATTTATAAAGCACTTTACAAACCTTAAAGTGCTACATAAATGCTCTTTATTGTTGTTTTTATTACTACTACTACATTTAGAAATTATTTTATTCTTTTTACTTCTGTCTCCAGCACCTACCATGGTGCCTGGTACATAGTAGGTACTTAATTAATTCTTATTGGTTGTTGATTTATATGAATCATTTAAGCTTCATTTTAACTCCTCCTTTTCTGGCGACTAATGGGATACCTGATAAAATCTTTGTGCGTAATCTTTTGATGAAGTTATTGTGGCCTGGTACTCAATTGTGATGTCTTCTATTTGTTCTTATTGGTTGCTTACCTGTTAAATTTGGAAGGTTGTTACTTTTGTTGTTGAAACCAAATAATACCTTTAAGGTATTCTGTTTTCTGAGTATGACATACTAAATTCAAAACCAGTCATACAGATGGAAAAGCAGTGAAAAGAACTGAAAAAGATATATATGTGTACACATATACCATATATGTATGTATTACTTATTTGTATGTAAGTATATGTATATAGAGAAAGCTCTCTGTTTCAAGTTTAATATGTAAATTTATATAAAATAGAAAAACATTTTAAATGTAGAATTTTTAATGAAGGTATTATGATAAGGTAAAGGAAAACTGTTTTAGATATCAAAACTCCATTATGATTTATATACTTTTGTAGCCCTATTTTGATTATTTTTATATGTTCATAGAAAATATTAACCCAATGTTGACATTTAATATGTTGGTTTAACAAAAACAATTTCTGTAGTATTTATATTTTTGTGTACTTAATTCCTGCCCTTCCTAAAAACATGAATTACAATACATTCAAATTTGTTTTTTCTAAAACAAGGAAGAACAGATGAGGCAGTGGAATGCACTGAAGGTAGTATAATGCTGTGGTTGTGAAAATTAAATATTCTGCATGCTGATTACTGTTGGGATGGGCTTATCTGTAGATACACTGAGTGCAGTGACAGAAAAACATACTAGCTACAAATGAGTTAATCAAGTATAAAAATATTTTGATTAAAGGATGTTCCATATTTATTTGAAATTCCTCATGGTCTTCAGAATTTTGTAAACGGTTCAAAACATTGTGACTCTGATGTTACAGTACCATTCATACAATGATTTAATCTTTGGTATACTAATAATTTTCCTAAGTGAATGGCATGAGTTACAAGAGATTTCTTGAAGTTTTTATGCCCTAAATATTTGACTCTAAGATGGTAGAAGAATCTTTCCCTAAATATGTGTTTGGTTTCTTTCATCTCTTTTTCTTATAATAATATGGCTCTGAAATGACAATATTTATCAGAAGCCAAATTTAAAGTTTATGGTTGAGGCAACCAGGTAGCACAGTGGATAGAGCACCTGCCCTGGAGTCAGGAGGACCTGGGTTCAAATCCAGCCTCAGACACTTGACACTTACTAGTTATGTGACCCCGGGCAAGTCGTTTAATCCTAATTACCTCACAACAAAATAAAAATAAAGTTTAAAATTATATGTCTGCTTAAACAATATTAATCATGCTTTTAAAATATAAAATTAATAGATTCCCTAATTATTTTTATAAGTAAAACCCTTTAATCTCCAGTGTCACCTTTTGTCATGTACAATTTGAGAATAAAGAATTTTTTAATTTCTTTTTTAACTAAACAAAAAAAAGTACTTAAGTATTTTACTTCAATTGTAGTCATTAAATTTAAAGCCTAAACTATTATTCTTCAGCATAGTACCATTTTATTAGAAAAATATGATTGAGTTCAGCAAGTATTTTTTTCAGTTCCTGCCTCTCAGACTTACATAGACTTGTTAGACTCTACTAAGGTGTACTAAGAAAAGCATAATCACTTCTTTACATTTCCTGGGTTTCCAACTGGTCTAATTCTTCTCCATGATACTTCTTATTGGAATAATCCCCTTTTCCAAATCTCATCATGTTTATAATTCTTTGGAGTCTTAATGCTTGATGATATAAAGTGCTTGTCTCTAAATCACAATTTGTGTATTACGATCCCCTAGCGCCTGAAAAGATCCTAAACCCGGTCATTAAATGTTTATTATCCAGGGAACGGGCTTTGAAGTTACTCTGACAGACTCTCATCAGAAAGCAATTAATTGAGGAGTTGCATGATTTCTAGAATTTACTAATGAATATAGTTGGCCTTCTAAAATTCTAATATGTATTATAACAATTTCAAAAGCCTTCTCTTTGTGAAATAAAATAGTTATCATTGTCTTCAGTACAAATTGATCCATTTAAACAATCATCTTGCTTTGCTTCCCTTTTTATCAAGTTTTTATTTAGTATAATTTGGTCATTAGTCAATACCTATATTATAAATAATATGAGTTGTCAATGTTTGTACAATATGTATACTTTCATCTGTGATCCCATTGATGTGGTTGCTTCCTTCAATGACACCCTTCTTTACCTTCTCATCCTCTGCTGTTCTTGTCCATGTCCTCGTATAAATCCTATAAACAACAACTTTGCAAAAAGTTATTCAAAAAATTCTGAGGATGACATAAAACTATACCTAAAATGACAGTAGAACGATTAGGGTCCAATTATTCTTCCCAAAATAAAGTTTGACTTAAAAGTGTCTTTTTAAAAAATAATTGGTGGATAGAAATATTATGAACAGTATATTTTATACACAGAATGTGTACTCTCTATTTTTCATATTATGCATTTTGTTTAAGATCACTTGTCATTCAGTTTGGACTATAAATAAGTCATTTTTTCCAATCATGTTTCTTGTCATAGAGTCATAGATGTAGAACTGGAAGAGATCTCATAGGTCATCTCATCTAGGCTCATCATTTTACAGAAAGAGAAACTCTTCTCGTTAATTGTGAATTACCCAATGTCACACAAGTGTCTGAGGTGAGATTTTAATCCTGGTCTTCATACTCCAGAGCCAGTGAGTGCCCTTTCCATAGTACCATACTGCCTTCAGATTAGTGGTGAGCCAGCAGACAAACTTGCCCTTCCATTCTTTCAGTGAAAAGAATGATGTGTTTGGAGTCAGAAGACCTGGATTTGATTCCCAACTCTGCAACTTCTTAGCCTTATGACCTTGGGCAAATCACTGAACCTCTGTGGACTTTAAGTGTCCTCATTTATAAAATGAAAGTGTTGGATCATATGGTCTCAGAGCCTTCTTGCAATAATGCTGTGATCCTTTGATCTTCCCAAATCTCTCATAAAAATACTGTCTGTTCTTAATTGACAAACAATGAGAAAACTCTGAAATTCAAGAAAAAAAGAGTAGTTGTTGGTTAAAAACCATAATTGGCATCAACAAGACATCTCCTCCTTTAAGTATTTCAGTTCCTCACATGTGACTTCTCTGAAAGTTCTATGCTAAGAATTATATAGCTTCTTTCTTAGAACCTACTTCCCTCTATTAGACTATTTGGTATAATGTTGATAAAATGACAGTAAAGTTAACCTAGTTTCTTTAATTTCATTATAGATGAATTAAATAATCTTGGGCATCCTGGTAAGTAGTACAGATTAAAATACTATTAATTTCAACTATTCAAGGTGCAGAATTCCTGATTTAAAATATACAGTATAGATTTTGTTTTTTTAATCTTATTTTAATTGATATCTTTTGTCCTTACATCACCTTCATTTCTAAATATATTCCTTCCTTATCTAAAAAACATGCCACATAAGAAAGATTTTAAAATAAAGTTTTAAAATATTATTCAGCAAAACCAACAAACAAATCATCTGTACTACTGTGTAGAATTTTTTTAGAGGAGCCTTCAACTTTTGTGGGAAACCCTCTCCACCAGTACAGATGCAACTCTGTCACTTAATCCTAAAAAGTTGCCTGCCACCAGTGAATCTGTGGCTGGTGCAGCTCAGGACTTCTGAGCTGCCATAGGCTAAGCTGATCTGGTTCAGCAGTTAATATGGTGAGCTCCTGGAAGTAGGGAGTTACCAGTTGCCAAAGAAGTGGAGAACCAGCCCGAGATGGAAAAATGGGGTACTTTAGCACTCTCATGCTGAGTAAAGTGAAGTCAGACCTATGTGTCTCACACAGACCTCTGTCCTTCCAGCCTGTTTTAGACACAACAACTTAGGCTTCAAAAAAGAAGGGGAAGAGGAGGGGGGAGGAAAATAAATCTGGATCACTGAGAGGTTAAGTGACTTGCTCATAATCACACAGCTAGTAGGTATCAGAGAAAAGATTTCTGACACCAAGGCCAATTTTCTTATCTACTACATAATGCCTAGTGTGTATAAATTTCTTTTAATGCCTGCTTGAAATTACTCTAAAATACCTAAGTGACAGAAATGACTATAAAATGTAGCTTAATATTATGAAACACCTTTATTAGTATTCAGAATCCTGAAACTATAGGACAGAGGTGGGGAACCTGTTCCTCAAGGCCACATGTGGTCTTCTGGGTCCTTGGGTGTCCTTTTTTGACTGTCCGAGTTCTACAGAACAAATCCTTTTCTTTTCTTTTTGCCTTTTTGGAGGGCAATTGGGGTTAAGTAACTTGTCCAAGGTTACACAGCTAGTTTTTTTTGTGTGTGGGTGTTAAGTGTCTGAGGCCGGAAACAAACTCGGGTCCTCCTGACTCCGGGGCCGGCGCTTTACTCATTGCACCACCTAGCCACCCCAGCAAATCCTTTTCTTAAGGGGATTTGTTCTGTGAAGTTTGGATTCAGTCAGAGGGCCACACTTGAGGACCTAGAGGGCCACTTGTGGCCTTGAGGCCACAGGTTCCCATAGGAAATAAAGGAAGTTTTAGTTAATCTATGTGTTATAGAAAGTACTGGAACTTTAAGCAGGACATTTTACAAGATACTGTCTAGAGTATTGGGTTTGGCTTCAGGAAGACTTGGGTTCAGATCTCATTTCTAATATGTAGAAGCTGGCCAAATTAATTAGCTTCTCTGAAGCTCACTTTCCTCATCTGTAAAATAAGGACATTGGACTCAAAGACCTCTAACCTTTCTTCTAGCTCTAAATCTATGAATATATGAACTCTTGTTGTAATACCAATAGTTGACATCTGATATTAATAATGGTGCTTTAATGTTTGCATATCCCTTTAGTTAAAATATTCCATTTGATCCTTTTAACAACCCTGCCAGGTATGTGCTATTATTATCTCCATTTTACAGATGAGAAATTTGATACTGAGAGAGGTTACATGATCTGCCCAGGTTTATACAGCCAGTAGATTTCTGAGGCAAGACCTCAGGTCTTTCTACCTCCCAAGTCCAGTGTTTTATCCATGATACTGCCAGAAGAAAATAACTCTAATGATACTAGGCTGCTTTGGAGTTCAGGTTGTCTTTATCTCAGTTGATCAATCAAGTATAGAACATTCCTGAACTGGCTTGGTAGAGAGCACTCGTGTTAAATGACTGTTGAACTATGTTTGGGGTCAGAGAGGGTAATTCTCTGAATGCCTAGTTAGTTGAAGATTGTATGCTTGAAGCAGCTTGGCTTAATGAGTTCTTTATCTGAGTCAAAAGGTGATTTAGTGAGGTCAGCTAACAAATAGCACCCATGAGTCTGTGCTTTTGGCATAGTCCCTGAGGGGAAAAAAAGAACTTAAGCTAATCTTATAAAATCATGTCAGGAAACTGAACATGAGATTAGATTAAATAGACTAAATATCACTAAGTAGTTTGAAATTTCCTCTTTATTTTTTAAGTTTGCTGTACAGAACACAGAGGGTTTCCCAAAAATCATAGAGCAGTTTTATGCTTTAATAGCTTAAAACTGCTCTAAGACTCTTGGACACACTGTATTTCCCAATGATTATGTATTGTAATTCATTTTTAATCACCAAGAGAACTATCACAGTAATATCTTCAGTTATTTTCTAACTTTTACAATCAGGAAGCTTTCTTATTGAGTACTCTAAATTCACTTTACTTATCTTTATTTGCTTCTTTTTCTGTCATTAGTGGAAACAGAGAAAATCTATTTACTATAATTCTATTCTTTATCTTTTCCTTCTTGTAGGAATTGAAATTTATTGATGTCTCCCTCCCCCTACCCAAACTCTGTAACAGAGCATTGCATTTAATTTTTTTTATCTACCAAGATTCCTAGTAGAAATACTTTGTGTCTCCAACTGTAACCTTGTATTCTGTTACAGAAATTCAGTCATAATTCTAGAACTGGAAGTTTCTTCAGAGGCCATCTAGTCCAACTCTCATTTTACAGAGAAACAGAGAACCAGAGAGGTTATGTGATCTAACCATTGTCACACAGAAACTCTTGGCTATTGTGGATGCTTCCATAAATGAAAAATTAAAGAGTTTATATTCTCAAAATATATCGACCATTATTAAGAAATTTTTTAAAATTATGAGGACAAACTATAGATGTTTCACTGATAGAAAGCAAGTGTAAGTGCTATGAGGAGGAGTCCAGAAGAGTAGAGATCATTTTGACCACCAAACACTCGGTCTCCTTGCAAAGCAATGAAGAGTATATTCAAGACATCTTATGGTAATAGGTAATGAGTAGTATCACCTCATGAAACAGGGAAGTAGCAGGGGGGGAAATGGGTCTATAGAAAATGTAGTGAAAGACACAAATTAGGTCATCCTAAGCAGTTATGAAACCAAAAGCAACATGCCACTTGGATTCCACAACAAACTTTTCTCCATCAGTATTGGCTGAACCGCCACATTTGACCTATAATGTCACAATCACAGATTTCTCCTTGAGCAATTAGAAATAATGTTAAAGAAAACAAAGGTGGTGATAGTAGCTTCACCATTTAAATTGTGCACAGAGGAGATCCTTACTGGTCACAACAATTTTTGAGGGCATTCAGTGAGGGATCAGTCATCAAGGTATTTTAAAATGGAAAAAAAGTAAATGATTGGGGGTGGGGAATCATTGATGTTACTACTAAAGGTGAAGTTTTCAGTCACTACTGACATATACCTACATTCTCTCTACAAAATCATTAATTATCATAGTAATTTTATAGACTTATCAAGGACTTTATGAAAACAGAAACAAAACAGGCAAGTTTTCACGCATAATATTGTACAACAAACCACATTTTATGTAGTTACATTATTGACTGAAAAGTATAGAGACTAACAGGATTTTATTGTGCTTGTTGTGACTGTAGAAAAGCATTTAATTTGATAGAGCAAAATGAAGCTTTAAAGGCTGTCCTCCAATAAAAGTGTCCAATAAAAGCATGCGTCAAGATCATATAAGATTCTTTGATAGATTCGGCAGAATTATCTCTGTCTGGCCTTTTTAATATCAGACAGATCATAGGATCATTGACTTAGCACAGGATGGGAGATAAGATCAACAGATCCAGCACACTCATTTACCGGTGAGGAAGATGAGCTACAACATACATAGAATGGAGGTATGTTCTCATCAAAGACCATTTACCATGGTCATGGTACACATCTAGCACAAAATCCAAATAGCCTATTCCCTATAGATGATATGTTCCTATAGAAGCTCCTGTTTGTAAATGACTTTTTGATGATTGAATCAAGCTCCAAAGGATTGCAGGGGCAGCTAGGTCACACTGTGGTGCATAGTGTGCTAGGCCTGGAGTCAGGAAGACTCATCTTCCTCCAAACACTTATTAGCTATGTGACCCTAGGCAAGTTACTTAACCCTGCATGCCTCCATTTTCTTATTTGTAAAATGAGTTAGAGAAGGAAATGGTAAACCCCTTCACTGTCTCTGCCAAGAGAACCCAGAAGAGCCAGATACAACTGGAAAATGACTAAACAACAACAAAGCCAAAAGATTTCAGAGCCTCTCAAATGAAATCTACAGTGACTCCAAAGTTTCACCTATCATGCATAAAAAATGAAAATATTAGATGAATGACATGTATCATCCTGATATGCATTATTATTTCGTGAGTACAATATAACTTGTTTATATTCTACAGTTGAACAGTGAAGTGGGCCCAGAATTAAAAAGAAGGAAGAGTGGGCTTAATTGCATTTGGAAAATTGCACAATATTTTACATTTTCTCCAACTCCTTGAAAATTAGAATTGGCCAATAGAAGCTAATGACTCCATAAGACATCAAGAAATAATAAAACAAAATTCAAAAGTTTGAAAAAATAGATTAAGTGTGAAATAATTTCTCATAGGAAAAACGATTGAAGAGAGCATTTAAAAAGAATTGGATGACCTGAAAGCCATTTTTTAAAAAGCAGGACTAGACATCATATCTCAAAACTGCCCATCTTATCTTTAAAAGCAAAAGGCAAAGTAGAAATTGAAAGAATACACTGGTCTCTTCCTGAAAGAAATCGTAAGATGGAAACTCCCAGGAATAATACAACCAAAATCAAGTGCTCCCTGGTCATGGAAAAAAAAATACAGCAAACAGCCAGGGGGGAAGAAATTCCAGTACTTCAGAGCCGCAGTCAGGATTACACCTGGTTTAGCAACCACCACTAAAAAGGAGTAGAGAACTTGGAATATGATATTCTGGAAGGCAAAGGATCTAGTCTTACAACTAAGAACAACCTACTCAGTATAACAGCATAATGCTAAAGGGGGAAATGGACCTTGAATGGGGAAAAAAAAGACTTCCAAACATTCCTGTTAAGAAAACAAGAGCTGAGTGAAAAATTTGATACAGACACAGACATCAAGAGAAGCATAGAAAAGTAAATATGACTGAAATGATAAGAAACTGAACAGGATGAAATTGTTTACCATCTTTTATGAGCAGATGATACACATAAATCCTCAGAACTTTGTCATCACCAGAGATATTAGAAGGAATCTAATTAGACAGAGGGTCTAGGTTTGATGATCTCAAAAGAATGGAAGGGAGAGGAAGAATGGGGAGAAATATCTTCACATAAATGGGCTGTACGAGGAGTTTATGAAAATAAAGGGGCATGCAGGGAAGTGGATGACACTTGAACTTCCCTTTTCTCTGAACTGGTTCAAGGAAGGAAGAAGACCCATACACAGTTGGGTATAGAAATAGATCTTACCCAACAAGGAAAAACAGAAAGTAAGTAAAAGAGAGAATAAGAGGGAGTATAGATTAAAGGAGGTGTTTGAAGCAAGACAGACTTAAAGAAGACAGAAGGAAAAGTTTGAGAATTGAATGAAAGGAAATGCATGGCAATCATAACTGAATACGAATGGGATGGACTCACCCATAGAATGGATGAGGATAACGATAGATTAAGAACCAGAATCCCGTAATGTGCTGTTACAAGAAATACATTGGAAACAGATAAATGCACGGGGGCTAAGTGAGGTACACATGCAACAATAGATCTGATTAAAAGTGATAAACAGGGCGGGCAGGGGGCTCAGCGAGTGAGAGCACTGGCCCCAGTGTCGAGATGACCTGGGGATCGAATCTGGGCTCCGATACTTAGCACCACACTCAGAAATCACTGGCCGTGTGACCTTGAGCAAGTTACTTAACCCCGATTGCTTTTAAAAATAAATAAATAAATAAATGAAAATTTAAAAAAAAAGTGATAAACAGGGAAAATACATTTTACTAAAAAGTGCCATAGACAATGAATTGATATCAATAATAGACATATATACAGCAAATGACAAAGCATCTAAATTCTTAAAAGTTAAATGAGTTAGAGGAAATAGGCGATAAAACTGTTACTCAATTTACCTATCAGATCCAGACAAATCTAAGCTTAAATAAGTTGAATAGAATTTTAGAAAAATTCAATATGATAGACTTCTGGAGAGCATTGAATGGGAATAGAAAGCACTATACCTATTTTTTTTTAATCAAATGCTTTTTTAACTTCTGTTTACATCATTCATTTCTGCAAGATTTTGAGTTACAAATTTTCTCCCTGTTTTTCCCCTACCCACCACCCCAAAATAGCGATCACACTGGATATCCCCTCCTCCAGTCTGCTCTCTCCCATATCTTCTCCCATACCCCCTCTGATTTTCCAATAGGGAACAATGGATCTCTGCCCCAGTACCTTTATGTCTTATTTCACAGTTACATGTAAAATAATATTAATAATAGTATATATATATATATATATAGCTTCCTTCTTTCTCTCTCCCTTTGGCCTCTTCTGGTCGGTGGAGTGCCTGTTAGTGCAGGCTGCAGTGTAAAGATGGCTACGTCTAAGAACCATACTACTCACAACCAATCACAAAAATGGCACAGAAATGGCATCAAGAAACCTAGGTCACAGAGATATGAGTCTCTGAAAGGGGATGACCCCAAGTTTCTGAGAAACATGCACTTTGCCAAGAAACACAATAAGGGGCTGAAGAAGATGCAAGCCAACAACGCCAAAGCCATCAAGGCCCTGAGCACCAAGGCCTCCAAAGCCAAGCTCCTCAGGCACAAGATGCCCAAGGCCAGCGCCCGGCGTGCTGGCCACAAGATGGCTACGAAGCATCCAGGTCCTAGGATCGGCATCAAACGTCCAGACTCCAGGATCACAAAGCCTGACTCTAAGGTTGCCAGAACCACTGACCCCAAGTCTACCAAGCCCACTGACCCCAAGGCTTCCAAGTCTGCCACCAAGGTCAGTAAATCATATCCCAAGGCTACCAAATCTGGCCCCAAGGCCACCAAATCTGATGCTAAGGCCACCAAGTCTGACCCCAAGGTTGCCAAGTCTGATTCCAAGGTTGCCAAGTCTGATTCCAAGGCTGCCAAGTCCGGTCCCAAGGCAGCCAAATCTGATTCTAAGGCTGCTAAGCCTGCCGAGTCCAAACCCAAAGATGCCAGGGCTAAAGCTGCTGGTCCCAAGCCTTCAAAATAGATGCTTCAGAACAGAAGGACTTGTTTAAAGCTAAAACTCCCTTTTTTTCCCAGCCAGGATATAATTATTCACTATTTTGTACAAATAAAGAAAATGGTGAGTCATAAATAAGAAAAAAAAATAGTATATATATATATATATATATATATATATATATATATATATATATATAT
>NW_027185664.1:4596720-4614477 GCF_028583685.1 Petaurus breviceps papuanus | reverse complement strand
TATATATATATATTAAACATTTGGTTTTGAAACTTTGAATTCCAGATTCATTCCCTTTCTCCCTCATCACCCATCCTTACAGGGAAGATAAGCAATTCAGCATAGGTTGTACATGTGTAGCTATGCAAAACATTTCCATAGTGGATATATTGTGAAAGACTGACTATATTTCCCTCCCTCCTATCCCACCTCCCACTTGTTCTGTTCTCTACTTTGATCCTGTCCCTTTGCAAAAGTGGGTGCTTCCAACTTCCCTCCCCCACAACCTGCCCTCCCTTCCATCATCCCCCCTCTCGTCCCCTTTCCTGCTATTCTCCTGTAGGGTGAGATACCTGTTTAGTGTGTATGTCATTCCCTCGCTAAGCCAAATTCAATGAGAATAAGGTTGACCCATTCCCTTTTGTCTTCCTATTCTTCCCCTCCATTGTAACCATTTTCCCTTGCCTCTTCTGTATGAGTTGACCCCATTCTGTCTCTCCCCATCTCCTTTCATTATATTCCTCTCTCACCTCTTAATTTCATCTTTTAAGTATCATCCCTTCCTATTAAATTGGTCCTGTGCCCTCTATCTATGTATACCTGTAAACATATACACACAATATAGGATTGGCTAAGATGACAAAGAAGGAAAACAATAAATCCTGCAGGGAATGTGGAACATTCAGGTATATGAATGGACCTGTTGGTGGAACTGTGAACTAGTTTAACTATTCTAGAAAGAAATTTGGAACTGTGCCCAAATAGCTATTAAATTGTGTTTACCCTGTGACCCAGCAATACCTGTAACCCTGAGTAGGTTGAAGAAAGGAAAGACATGGGGCGGCCAAGTGGCTCAGGAAGTAAGAGCCCCGGCTCCAGTGTTGGGATGACCTGGGGATCAAATCCGGGCTCAGATACTTAGCACCACACCCAGAAATAACTGGCTGTGTAACCTTGAGCAAGTTACTTAACCCTGATTGCTTACAAAAAAAAAAAAAAAAAGGAAAGACCTATAGGTACAAAAAATATTTTATAGCAGTTCATTTTGTGGTAGTAAAAAATGGGGAACTGAGAGGATGCCCATCATGTGGAGAATGGCCAAACGAATGATGTATAAATTTCATGGAATACTATTGTCCTGTTGGAAATAATTAAGGAGATGGTTTCAGGAAAAGCTGGGAAGACTTCTCTGAGCTGATGTGAAGTGACCAACCAGGAGATTGTTTGTACGGTAACAAGATCAACTCTGAAAGACTTAGGAGCTCTGATTTCCATAATGACCAACCACAATTTCAAAGGACTCATAATTAATATGCTCTTCACCTCCAGATAGAGAAGTGATGGACTCAGAGTGGAGACTGAAGTATATTCTTTTCCTTTTGTAATGGACTTTGTGTTTCTTGCCTTCTTCGTGGAGGAGGAAGAGAATTTGGAACTGAATATAACAAAGTTGAATTTTTGAAAATGTGGCAACATGGAAAAGTCTTGTTGAGTAGATAGGGTTTGAACTGATTCTGGAAGGGAAGTTGAGGAAACCAGAGAGGAGGATCAAGCACAGACGTGAGGGGCACCTCATATAGAGAGACAAGTGAGAATGGAATGTCCTGTGCAGAGAAGCAGGAGATAGACCTGTGTGACAGTGAATACAAGGGAGTAGATTATAAGATAACTGGAAAGGTAGGTTATGAAGAGCTTATATTTGACTCTAGAGGTAATAGGGAGCCCCTGGAGTTCATTGAGTGGAGGTTGACATGGTCTGACCTACGCTTTAGAAGAATCTCCTTGGCAGGTTAGTGGAGAATTTATTAGAATGGGGAGACACTAGCCAGCAAGATCAATTAGAAAGCTATTGTATGTGTCCAGTAGATATATGGTGAGGAATTAGACTTATGGCTGTATGAGTAGAAAGAAGGGGATATATATGAATGAGGTATGGAAATGGCAAGATTTGGCAATGGAGTAGGTATGTGGGGTGAGTGAGAGTAAAGAGTCAAGGATGCTACTGATGTTTAGGGTCTGTGTGCTTGGGAAGATAGTGATATCCTTAACAGCAGGATCTGGGGGAAAATGCGTTCTGTTTTGGACATGCTTTTGAGATGCCTGTGGGACATACAACTCAGGATATCCAAAAGACATTAAAAGAGAATTAATGCTGGATAGATAGATATGGGATGCATCTAAATACAAATAACTGAATCCATTGGATCTGATATGATCACCAAGTGAGAGAGCAGGGATTTCTTAACCTTTTTTGTGTCATGGACCTCTTTGGCAATCTGGTAAAACCTGTGAACCCCTTCTTATAATGGTTTTTTTTTAAATTTCGTGAAATGCTAAATTTTAGTTAAAGATTAGTGAAAATAAAGGTATATTTCTCCCATTCAAATTCACAGGCTACCTGAAATCTATTTGGAGAGTCTTTGGTGCTAGTGGGAATAGAGGGGGAGCAGGAGGTTCTGTGTACTCCTAGATAACAACCCCTGGATAGAGGGTGAAGAGAAGAGGGTCAAGGATATCAGCATACAAGTGTGACCAAAAAAAGGAAATGGAGCATTCTTTTAGCAAAATCGAGGGATTTTTTTTAAAAATGCATACCCCATCATGCCTTAGTCCCCTGTGTTGTTTCAAGACACATAGAGGAAAGCCTGTATTACTTTTGGTTGACTCCTAGTCAAGAATTTATGGGAGGGCATGGATACTAGTTGCAAAGACAGAGATGGGTAATGATCTACCGCGAACGAGGGATTATGGATATGGATGACGGTACAGAGCCATAGAAGTATACTAGAAAGTTTTTTATTAGGGGAAGATAAACATCTTTTGACATTGGGAATGCAAATACAACAGCATGGAGTTGTAGAAATAGCACTGATTTGGAGTCATGGGACTTGAATGTGAATCCCAGTTCTGTACTTAGTACCTGTGTAACCCTTGGACAAGCCACCAAATACTTCTTGACCTCATTTTCCTCACCTGTAAAATGAGGGGATTGGACTAGATTACATCTGAACTCCCTCACAACTCAATCTCTATGCTCCTGTGACTAGAAGGACCTGGTAAAAGACAAGTTATTTCTTGGAGGTAATTTATGTGTCAGGAAAATCTTGAAGAAAGCTAAAAGGCCTCAGCCCAGGAAGTTAGGGTGTCATTATTTGGGAGGTCTAATAACAAGTTTCAGGCATCCAGCTGCTGGTATTAGAATTCAGGATAGGACTGTAATCCTTAAGATAAATTAGTAGGGGAGGGATTCGGGCCCAGGGGCAAGAGACTGTTCCTGTAATCAGGGTACAAAACCAGAGGGGACCCAATAATAAGGTTACTCAAAATATAGTCATTACATTTCCCTTGCTTAAAAGCTGAAGTAAAGAAACTTGAGATAGAGATGAATAAGTCCTTTCTTTGGAGTTTAGAAAGCTGCATTGGCAGCCGTCAGCATTTCCCTAGAGAGGTGGTGGAACGTAGGTAGTTACTGAGGAGAAAAGCAAAAGAATATCTCTGAGTAAAGAAAGTAAAGTGGGGTAAGCAGTAAGCAGTACCCATGACATGAAGGGAGTCCCTTCCCCACGTATAGCTAATAATTGCTGATGGACTAGGAGGGAATACTCATCTTCCCAAAACAGCACTGTGTGGCCCTTCATTTGCATGAGATACTCTTAAGTCAGGGGATTGACTATAACTAAAAATTAGTTGTTTCTGAATAACGTTTTTCAGTACTGTGAAAAATATTATAATTCATAATCAGTATGTTTTTGTTTCATTTTTTAAACAGACATTAAAAATGAATCAACTGACCGGCCTTATGGTGAGTAGAGCTTTTTAATACATGTATATATGTATGTATATGCCTATGTATTCATGTATGTATGTATACACACCTGTATATTCACATATATACATATATTTATATGTATGTATATAGTATTTAGCCCTTTGTTTTGTGATAGTAAGACCTAAGTGAATCAATGATCTAATTGTTGTTTCTCCCTCCAGTAAAGTAGATCACAATTCATCTATGCTTTCTTAACCTGCGCATATCTTCTCTCTGCCCTCCTATAAAGCTGTATTGGGCGGGATTGGGGGTGGGGGTGAAGGTAGGAAGGAGGTGTCTAATCAAAATGCTAGAAGCTGCCTTCTAGGTCTTTAACATTATGTGAATACCAGTTCAGCCATTGAGCTCTCATCTGTTACCCTTCATTCTGGCTGCATGATTGACCCGCCTCATTTTTTCAAGCATGCATCTCCTGAATGATATATTTTGTGATGCTTCTTGTGTATGGGTAATCATTGGCAATATACTGTCCCCTCTACTGCCCGTAATATCTCTTCATTGCCATTTTGCTCCCTTGCAGTTTTGGACCTTCAGAGATGTGTTTTTTTCATGTGTAATAATACCAAAATAATACTAATATTAAGGAGATGAGTTTCTGTTTAAAGGCTCAGCTTGAGATTGTTGGAAACCTTGCACAGTTTTCCCCAATACAATGAAGCTCATTCTCTTCTTCCTCTTCTGGGATCATTCTAAGGTATTATATTAGCTGCATATCATACTTTCAACAAAATTTTTTTTACCCACTTCTGTCTTCTTCTGTGGATCATTGGAGGCTGAACTCTCTTGGGTGATGGTAGATCTCATTTAGAAGCCAATGAAGGACATAATGCAATTAATTTTAAAATTTTAAAAACTTTTAAAAAGGAGCATGTCATAGTAATAATAAAGATATTTAAAACATTTAAACTTGGCAGCTGCTTTACTATAAGGATTATTATGACCAACAGTTGGTTCATTTTGTATTTAAAGAAGTTTTATATGTACCCTAATTTAGTATACTAATGAAATATTTTATGTCATCTTTGTATCATAGAGGCAAAGTTTTGCCATAGCTAACATAGTTTTAGTTTTGATGCCACTCCCTTTGAGATTTCTAACATGATTAGTATGCCTCAGTGATATGTTGTATCCAGCATTGACAACCCCCTGCCATATACCTGATTTCTTAAATGCAGAATACTAGCACCAAAAAAACTGAATAACTCTTTTTGTAATGATAAAACAAATTCACTACTAGAAAAAATAAGATAGTGTGACTATAGCACAAATGAAATAAAGCAATACACTATATAATGTTGTTATTAAGGGACAAGGTTATAGATTTTCTATATGATGAAGGAAAAGGACATGGATATGGTCAGGCCTAATCTTTAGGAAAATCATTTTGGCCACCATGTGGAGAATGTATTGGAGCAGAGAGACACGCAAGGAAGGAAATCCAATTAGGAGGCTATGGCAGTTATCAAAGCAAAAGGTGACAGAGGGCCTGAAGTAGGGAGGTGACTGTGTGGGTGGAGAAATGGGTATGTGTGGGAAGCATGGTATAAAGAAAGAAATGACAAGATTTGACAAATGATTGGATCTGTGGGGTGAGGAAGTGAGAGTAGTTGAAGATGACACCGAGGTTATGAACTTTGGTAGCTGAAAGAATGATGCTTTTGACATATTAAGGAGGTTCAGAACAGGAGTGTGATTAGGAGAAAAGAATGAGCTCTGTTTGGGACGTGGTATATTTGAGATGATTATGGCACATCTAGTTCAAAATGTCTAGTCGGCTTTTGATGATATGGGACTAGAGCTGAGGAGAGAGACTATGCCTAAATAAATAGACCTGAGAATTATCTGTATAGAGATTATAAATGAACCATGAAAACTAATGAGATTATCAAGTGAGAGATGATCTTAGGAAGAAAAGAGAGCTAGGACAGATCTTTGGGGGACACTCACATTTTGGTGGGTAAAGGTGGTATTACCAGCAAAAAATAGTGGAGTTAGAAGAAGTAGTTATTTGGGGAAAAGATGATAGATTCAATTTTGGATGTGTTGAATTTGAGGTGGTTACAAGAGATCAAGGCAAAGTCTTGTGAGGAGTTAAAGATGCAGAGCAGGTAGGTGGCATAGTAGATAAGAGTGCTGGGTTTGAAGTCAGAAAGACTTGCCTTCCTGGGTTCAGATTTGACTTCAGACATTTACTAGTTATATGACCAAGGGCAAGTTATTTACCTCTGTTTGCCTCAGTTTCCTTATCTGTAAAAAAATCTGGAGAAGGAAGTGGCAAACCACTCCCGTGGGAAAGCCACGGACAAAACCTTAGAGTACATTGACCTTGACAGATTGGGGAGGAGAGGAGTCACTGAAGGAAGTGATTAGGTAACAGGAAGAACTAGAAGAGTGGTGTTTTGGAAGCCATAGGATGAGATAGTGTGTGACCATTTTTTCTGTGGCATTGTAGAGAAGGTTTCTATTTAGGTATGGGTTAGACTAGATCAGGGGTTCTTTAATTTTATGTATTGTGATTCCTTTGGACAACTGGATAAAGCATTTGGACCTCTCAAAATAATGTTTTTCATTTTTTATTAACTGTCAGAAATGTTAAATTTCAGTTAGAGATAAGTGAAAATAAAGATAAAATTTTTCCCCATCCACATTCTAAGTCTCACCTGAAATCTATTCAGAGATACGAGGTTAAGAATATTACACTGAAAGCTGAGATCCCTGCTGACTTTTTCATTCTGTGAGATTATCTAGAAGTTGACACGTTACCAGCAGTGTCAATCAAATACTGCAGAGAAGTCACAGAAGAGGTAGGATTAAAAAAAGGACATCGTTGATGACCATTAAGAGAATGTTTCAGTAGTTATAGACACAGAAATCAAATTGCAAATTGAAGAGAGAGAATTGTGAAATGAAGATGTAAATGAAATAAAATTTAATGATGCTTTTTTAAAAAAACATTTCACTTCCAAGTAACTGCTTCTCCCCACCTTAGCTTACAACAGAGAAAAACAGTTAAGAAACACAAACTGAAAAAAAAAAGCCATCAGTGGAGTTAAAGTTTACATAGCTTTCCACATCTGAAGTCTGCTTCCTCCCTATCATTATCAGTCTTCCAGAGTTAAGATTGATCATTGCATCAGTCTGAATTCAGAAATGAAAAAGAATGCTTTTTATAGAAATTTGTCAGTGAAAGGAAACATTGTGGTAGAATGGTTGAAAACTTTTATAGTATTGAAGAGACTTAAGTATGATGGGAAGCAACCAATGGAGAGGTAGAGATTGAAGATGCATATGAGATACTACCACCTCCAGTAAGAGATGATGGCCTCAGAGGGCAGAACAAAACTTTTTTTACATGGCTAATATGGGAATTTGTTGTACTTGACTATACATGTTTATAATGGGTTTTCTTTTTCTTGCTTTCTCAATGAGTGAGGTGAGGGCAGGTAGAAGGGAGAGAATTCAGAGCTGAAATTATGTTTTTTAAGAACATGCAGGTGAGAAAAGGGATGATTACACACTGTTCCTGGAAAGGGATAATGCTGATACAGTGTTAGTGTAGTATGCCATGGTACCCACCCCTCCTTCCTGTTTTACTTTGGGTTGGCTTGCTCACTCACCCAACCTGAACTGGCACACTGGTAAATCAGGAGTTCCCAGAGGGGGTGGCCATGTTGCTACAACTCATGCTTAGGGTCTTACGAATAACCTTGTTGTGGGGGAGTTGTGCTTCTGCTACTCACAATTCTAGCTTCTAAGTCCCCATCCCTGTGTTTCCCATTTAACAAGCCAGCCAAAATTACACATTAACTTTTTTTAAATGTCATTTATTGAAATTTTGTTTTTTACATAGCTTCCATTTTTTTCTTTATTTCCTTCCTCCTCCCTTTAGAGATCCATCTCTTTAAAAAAAAAATTTTTTTTTAGAAAAAGAAGAGGGGTGGCAAGGTGGCATAATGGATAGAGCATCAACCCAGGAGACAGGAGGACCTGAGTTCAAATCTGGCCTCAGACATTTATTAGCAGTGTGATCCATAGGCAAGTCATTTAACCCTGATTGCCTCTAAAAAATAAAGAAAGAAAGTAAGGAGAAAATGAATATACCTAAGTCCCAATTAGTGCAAATAAGGAATTTCCAGAAGTGGTTGCATTATTTGAATTCATACCAAATATTTCTATTGGGCTAGAAATGCCTACCATATTTTACATAATTATGATTTTGAATATTATTAATTCAGATACATGTAGGGGATTAATTTTTCTCCCAATCAGGACCCAGCTGTAAAACCAATCAACACATCAAAAAATTCAGTATTATATTTTATTTTCCATACCCTTGGAACCCACACTTCTAGAAAGAAGCAAGAAGAAAATACCATTAACTCTTGTTTTTTTGCTTTTTTCGGAGGGCATTTGGAGTTAAGTGACTTGCCCAAGGTCACCCGGCTAGTTTTTGTGTTAAGTGTCTGAGGCAGCATTTGAACTCAGGTCCTCCTGACTACAGGGCCGGTGCTCTATTCACTGCGCTACCTAGCTGCCCCCAATTAACTCTTGATCAAAAACATTTACTAAACATAAGGCAAAGCAACAGTAATTAAACATAGCATTCCATAAGCCTTGGATACATTATGTCTAAGTATACAGTGTCTGTGGACAAGAGTGGTCACTTCTGTAGCATAAAGGGATAGTATCAGGAAGCACATTGCCCCAGGTACATCGTAATTCTAAACCTCAGGCCTTGAAGTCTCCTTCGGAAACAATGCCCAACGGTTCACGGATTATGGAGTCAGTCCTTCAGGGCCTTTGTTGTTCAGGAGGTTGAGCCACTTCTCTGTTCAGCTTCCAAGGCAATTTTAGCTTTTTCACCAAAACCACCCTCAGCCTAGGTCCTGCAAAAGCTTTTCCAGATCTGCCTCCTTGTGTGCAGACCACATTACATTCTTTCATCCAAAAGCAGTTCCTCTAAGCCTGAGATGTGCTGAGCTTTTCCAGGTCTCTACCCTTGACTGAGATCTGACGTAATTTCCAACTCAGAAATTATAGATGGCAGTGCAGGAAAAGATGAAGGTAGAATCTTTCCCCTCCAGTCAGACCTTCTCAGTAGCAAAGCTTTTCCCTAAGCAGCAAATAATAGTGTGGTCCCTGAGGTCTTACTGTGACCCAGCTCTAAGGGTTCTTTTCAATTACAGTAAGAGGTCTGGTCTTGGTAAACCAACTGCTGTAGAGCAGTGCCCTGTGTTAAATGATTCATCTCAGTTTCATGATAAGAAACCAAAATACACATTTCTGTCAGCAATACCACAAATAAGTATTATATAGTTGTCTCATTGTCACTAAATAGTTATAACTAATAGGGCTTCCCAAGTTTTTATCTTAAAGTCCTCATGTCTATCTTACATAAATCAGATTAGGGATTTCACTACCTTTACTGTCAGTATCTTCTCTGTGGGGCTGCTTTTTCAGTGTTTCACAACTGTCTTTGATTCTGTCCTTTTCTGTTAATAAAACTCTACATCTGAATGGGTGGGAGCATAAGAGGACACAAAGTCTCTCTCTCTCACCCAAGCTAGAAGTGCAGCAGCCACTAACAGGCCCAATCTCAAGACTAAACAGCAGACAGCTTTAATTTGCTATTTCTCCAGACTTGGGGCCATCAGCTTTTCTTCAGGTGATCTTGTGGTTCTCTGCTCCTGAGGGTCCAACTCTTCATGATCCCATATGGAGTCTTCTTGGAAAAGATACTAGAGTGGTTTGCTGTTTCCTTCTCTGGCTCATTTTATAGAAGAGGAAATGAGGCAAAGAGGGTTAAGTGACTTGCCCAGGGTTACACAGCTAGTAAAGTGTATGAGGCCAGATATGAACTAATGAAGATGAGTCTTCCTGACTCCAGGCCCAGCTCTATCCACTGCACCACCTAGCAGCTCAGAGTCTGAGAATATCACAAAAAGATTTGAGGCCTTTTAAATACAAAATAGTTTTCCCAAACCTAACTTCATACGGTCACTTGCTCTGTAGTTATTGGTTTGCTTTTTTTTCCCCCCACAATTCATTTGACATTAGACTTTCAGTGTTAGGAAAGGGAAGGAAAATTTTGAGATTTTCTGTGAAATTAGTAAAAATTCTGTGAAATTTTCTGTAAAAATAGTCATCTTTACTATTGAAAACATCTGAATATGTCTTTCAAATTAGAAATCAAATTAATATCTTGATCAGTTCACATTTATTTGTAAAGACGCAGTTTTATTATAACTATTCATTATTATAAATAAACTACCTAGCAACACTCTGTGATAGGGGTCAGCAGGTCCTGAGAGCTGTGCTAGAAGGGAGCATGTCAGCCTGTCAGCCCAGTGGTGTGGCACCTCAGCTCTTTGTTACCATTTAACCTGCTGCTACCCATGCTATTAATATTTTACCTCCACTACCTTTCATTAATCTCTACTACCAGTCTTTCTTCTCCCCATTGCTATTCCAATCCCTTGTCCTTGCGTTCTCACCCGTGAACAACATAGGCACATTTTAAACATAGGTATATTCAGAGTGGTCTTTTAAGGTTTTAACCATCTTAGATATGGCCCAGTACTCTCTTAGATCTTCTCCTCAGGATCTCCTTGGCCAAGCACAAATAAGTAAAACAGATCATGTCTTCTTTCTGGCATGGATAGGAACTTTGGTTCTTTAAAAACAGATATGTTGACATAGAGAGAATCATTCAAAGCCAAGTTACACATCTTCACAGTTTATGTATTAATGCCATTCAGCCACACCAGAGCTAGGCCCTGTAGCCACTCTGATATAGCACATTAAGGGAATGGTTAAGGAGAGCAGTTGAGAAAGTGTTAAGTACAATGGGTCATTAGTGTTGGAGGGCACATTTTAAAAATAATCATATTACATCATCCGTGAGTAAAAATGGAAGAGAAAAGTTGGGCAGAGTCGTCTATTCTTTCCAAATTTTATTTACTGCTCTTCTTTGCTCCCTGGTCCTTTACCCATCCCCTCTCAGTTCTGTTTCCGTGTCCTTTTTTTGACCTGTGATTCTCACCATTTCCTTCCTTCTGACTGTCACTCATAACCATCTCATCCTTCCTATTCATTGACATATTTCCTGTAAATCAAGTAGTCATTTTGTAAAAATTAAAGTTACATATACTTCTAATTACTTAAACTACATTTGAAAGTCTTAACATTCTTTTTTTGGGTCCTTATTCAGTAAACATTTGGTTTACTGAATCAAAGAAAATAACTACATTTTACTGTTAGACTCTCTTAAAACTTTTATCACCCTCCTGGTTCTCAAAAGTATTTCTTCTAATTCCAGTTTTTGAAAAGATCTTGATAATGTCTATGTATTTTTCTCTTATGTAAAATAATAAAAAAAATTGTCTTCTAAAAATAGTATAGAATGAAATCTTATTACTTAAATATTTGTTACAATTCATTTAATGAAATTTCTGGTTCTGATATTGTCACATATTACAAAGACAAAAAAAACTCCTCAATTTTAAAACCAATCTATTTTTTTTCTCACAGCCAAAGACAAAGTAGCCCTTTTGATTGGGAATATGAATTATTGGAATCACCCTAAGCTTAAGGCTCCCTTGGTAGATGTTTATGAATTGACCAATTTGTTAAGACAACTGGATTTCAAGGTGGTTTCATTATTGGATCTTACTGAGTATGAGATGCGCAATGCTGTGGATGAATTTTTATTACTTCTGGACCAAGGAGTATATGGTAAGTTCTTTGTGGTGTTGTCTTGATTTTCACATTCTGCAGAAGTCATTCAAACTATTCAGTATCCACTAATTATCAAATGTCATACATTTTGTTTTAAAATCTTTTGTAATACCTAGAAATATTCATTCTTCTAAATAAATAGAAGCTTAGATAAATACATAATAGCTAATTATTGTAAAAGTTTAAAAAAAACTATACTTTTCCCTTGAACTCCAGATTCCTTATCCATATTCTTATATTAGACTGGATACCAATAACAGTTACTACTACTACTATTTTTCATTCCTTAATAAACACATTCCTAGTTCATGTACTATTTTGTAAAAGTTAAAAAGAAAAAAAAGAATTCTGCTTTACTTGTAATTATTTTTCATCATAAATATATTGTTTATATTTCCTTTATGTAACTTTTCAGAAATAATCCGAAACTTGGGGAAGATTTTAGTATAACTATCATATAGGATGCAGATTTACAAATAATTGTAGGATTTTTCTTTTTTCACGATTTTTTTCTGTAGAAATCAGGGTACTGCACAATACAAAAAGGATGGAGGAATAAAATGAACGCTAGATACACAGCTGGGGCTTGGAAATGAATCCTGGTAGTGCTATTCGGTACCAGGGGCAGCTAGTGGTACAGTGGATCGAGCACCAGGCCTAGAGTCAGGAAGACCTGAGTTCAAATCCAGCCTTAGACACTTACTGTCTGTGTGACCCTGGGCAAATCACTTCACTTTTACTTGCCTCAATGGCTCCTCTAAAATGGAGATATGCCGGAGAAGTAAATGGCAAACCATTCCTGTATCTTTGCCAGGAAAAAGCCACAGATGAGTCCATGGGGTCATGTAGATGTGACCGAACTACTGAATGACTGCTACTGCCTCTTCACGTCTCTGGGCCCACTTTCTCATCTGTACACATGAGACGATTGCACTAGATGAAGAGTAATATTCCTTCCAAATTCAACGTCCTGTCCTCCTAAGTAGGCTTATGAAGTGAGTTGCTAACTTCTATGTCACCTGACCACCAAAGTGGAGGATGAGACATTTCTTTGATCCTTACAGCCTCTCAGAACTCTCTGATAGAAACCATGCACAAGAGATAAAGCACTTTTTTGTGCAGTTTAAGGCATTAAGAACCATAATGAGATAACCTAAAGCAGAGAAAGTTAATTTCTAGCCTCTAGCATACTTATTTCCCCATTGGCCATCAAGGTCTCTTAGGGCTGCACCAGCCAACCTGAAGGTTTTCAAAAGAACTCACCTGTACCTTTCCCCCTGTTCTCCACCTCCACTTGCCCCAGTCAAGGAAAACCAAATACCAGAAGCTTACTCTGACTGGGAGTGCAGAGGACCTGGAGCAGGACATGTGTGTGGCACCTTCCACCAAGCCTGAAAGAAAGTGGGCTGGCATCTAGCTGGGCCAGTTCTTTTCTCCCAGAAGTCACTTGGGGTAGAGACTGAAGCAAGTAAAATGTGAATTGCCCAGCATAAGAGGGGACAGAGGCTGCTTTCAGGTTCAACCCTCAAGAAAAATTCAATCAAAGGGGAAGAAGTTTAATAATGAATAATGAAAAAAGACTGAAATTATCAGAGATCTCAGAGTCAGGGAAACTCAATTAAAGACGTTGAGTACACACAGAAAACCTAACAGGGAAGATATTAATAAGATAAGGAATATGGCCTGCAAACCTGAGACTATTAATGAAACAAAGACAGTCATTTGATTAAAAAAAAATTACGTGAATCATTCCTACAAAGAAATTAGTAGTGAGAAGAAATGGCTAGTAAAGACAATGAAAGACAGGTATGTTTCTAGAAATTAATATGTAGATTATTTTTTAGATTACATAAACATTATTTGTATAGTTCAGAATTAACTTGTGCCCTAAAAAAGGAGAAATACAAATTTACTATATCCTAGGCAAAAAGTGAAAAAAAATTAGATTTAGCCTCCTCTCTAGGAACTTACAATTGAATACAGGAGCTAAAATATACACAAGTAATACTTGGATATTGTGATGGATCTGGGATCTCAACAATGTGGGTACTCCTGGTAATGAAGATTACAGTGCTCATCTTCTGCCAATCTTGTCCACGTCTTCCTGTCAACCTTCAAGATGGGATCTTCCATTACTCCAAGGAGAGCATTTGACATCGTATCCCTGTGATTATCTATTCTGAAACCATGACTGATCCACCTCATTTACTAATAATACATTTCTTTGATAATTTCTTTCATATGGCTTCTCCTGAACAATTTGTTATCAGTAATTTTCTGTAACCTACTTTGGGTGACCTGCAACTTTAATTCTTTGAAAATGATCCTATCAGTCTGAATGCAAATCAAAACTTTTTTTAATACTTTATTTTTCTTGTTTTTTTCTTTTGCAACATGGCTAACTAACATGGAAATGTTTTGCATGACTGCATATGTATAATCTATACTTAACTGCTTGTTCCCTCACAGAGAGGGAAGAAGAGAAATGGAGAGAAACTTTGGAACTCAAAATTTTAAAAAGCAAAAGTTAATTGTTTTTACATCTAATTTGAAAAAAAATTTAAATTTTTGCAATTAAAAAAAAAAAAGAAAATGGTCCTGTCCCATGCTTTGACGCATAGAGCATCACTGGAAAAATATCGGCATTAAAAATACAGATACTTGTTTTTAGTAGGAGCTCAGGATCATTAGCAACACTGTATTTTTTCCCTGCTATAATTTAGCTCACTCCCTTCATAGTCAAATCTGGGTGCACTTCATTGTCCATCTGCTGTTTCTGGCCAAGATACATGTACTGATGTAGGAACTCAAGGGGCTATCTACTTGCACATTAATAGTGTTAATAGAACACATTCAGTGACCACTTGCTTTTTCTTATGTGCATAGTTATGCCAAACTCCTCAGTGATTATGAAACCATTTAGGATACTTTGCAACATTCCTGATTTTGATGCTATTAGCACAATACTATCTTCAAATAAGAACATCAGTAAGACTTCACTATCTATAGGGAATTGTAATATAGTTATGTAATGTACTTTTAAAAATCCTGATTGAAACCCCAGATTGCTTTTTTAAAAAATGAACCTGTTTTCTTTTCAGAGGGAGAGAGGGGAGGCAATAGGGTTTAAGTGACTTGCCCAGGGTAGCACACCTCGTAAATGTCAAGTGTCTAAGTCTGGATTTAAACTCAGGTCCTCCTGACTCCAGGGCCAGTGCTCTGTCAACTTTGCCACCCAGCTGCCCCTAACAAACCTGTTTTCATTATGATAAGTAATGTTTCTAATAATCTTAGCTGTTCTTTGATATGGGGTGACACAGTCTGAACTCATTAGAAGGAAAATTGGAAAGGAGAATCTTTAAGGTTTCTTCTTAGTCTGTTTTAAAGAAAAGTGTTTTAAAATTGTAAATAAATCTGCAAGGGTATTTTGTTTCATCTTCAAACACATCGTTGACCTTTAATTTCATAGACTAGTCAACTTAATATAGTAAGATATCTACTTACTATAACATAATAAAAGTTTCCCAACAAATAGAATTAACAAATTGTAGAAATGAAAATTATTTACTTTTTCATTTTTAAATTATATTACTATTACATATTTGCATATCATTAAAAATCTAAGTATTTCCTCTCCTTAATATCATTCTAAGATTACTGTTACCAAAAAACCTGAAAATTGTATACAACTTTTTAAAAATAAATCTTAATTTTATCTCCTAACAAATCACTAATAGTGATTTGATGCTCATTTGTTTGTCCTCTATCATGTAAAATTTATGTGAAATTATGACCTTATCTCATTTTTTAAGTTATTGCTTTTAGACTAAATATTGTTCTCATTTTATCTTACATAAATATGTTCATATATAGGTTGTATAAAATATTAATCTCCCATAATAGTTATCTGTGGGTTCTCCACAGTTTTTATATTTTTTCATGGTACTTTTTCACATGGTACAAAGAGAATGATTTTATGTAACTTCATTCTGTGAAAAATTATTTACAAGTAAGGTAGGTTTTTATCAATAGATTTCTTTAAAAACCTAGCAAAGTAGGGGTTTTTTTTAGTTAAAGTGATCATTTAATTTACCCCTTTAATAGTAAATTTCCATAGCCAGATGGCTAACTGTGGAAAAAAATCTAATAAAATATAAAGAGAGAAAAGTGGCACCATCTGCTGTAAAGGGCAGAAACTTGTGTCATAGTTGACCAAACATGCTTTTCTGATAATAAACTATTGTCTTAGAGGCTACAAATCCTAATTGCTGCCTCTCAGGCTCTTCTTAAGGAAATCAGAAGGCAATGGTGTAGGTATGATTAGAGCCTCTTATTTTATTATTCCTAAGAATCAAAACTTCTACTTCTGCAACTGTTTGGCGGTGAAAAGTAGGAGAGATGTAATGATGATAGCTTGAAATGAGAGCTGGATCAAGTGAAGGACCAGGGACATTTAATGTTTGTTGGCAACAAAGAAGAAACCAGTGAATAAGGAGAAATTGAAGATTAAAGAAAAGAGGGTTAATTGAAAGGGCAGGCTTTTGGAGAAGACAGGCTCAGATTCCAATAGACTGATTGGTCCTGGCAAGAAGGGCTACCAGTCATATACTAGAGTGAAAGGGGAAGAAAACAGGGATGATGTAGAGTACCCTTGAGATGCAGAATGGGGAATAAATTCTAAATAAATACTCTCAACTTAGGAAAGAAGACAAGGTCTTCTGCTAAAAGAAAGTGAAGGTATGGTGTGGCATAGGTACTTTGAGAAGCAAAGATTTAGAATAGTTGCTGTGAGAAATGGAAATGCAGAAATGAAAATGGAAAATAGAAAATTAATCAAGAAAATATAGGAAGATTGCTGTGCTAAAGTTAGGACCTAGGTGAGATTAAGTAACATAAATTTTAATGGACCTAGTCATCAGAATTGAGTGACTTCCTCTAGCAGCGTCCAACAGAATGCAAAACGGAGTAGAGGAGGGAAGTGGTCCAGAGTTAAGATTTAGTAAGGCCTAGGGAATAGGGTAGAGGACATTGTATAGTTCAATTGGTTAAATAATAAGCTCAAGGGTAAAAATGGGGGAGAAAGTGAGGTCAGATGGAGATAGAGTAGGAGAACTTTCCAGGGGTGGAGAGTAGATGGGGCTCATGGTGAGAATGTAGAATAAATTTAAAAGGGGCATGGTAGAGGGTGAGATAGATACTCCCTTCACTGGTATAGATTGCAGGCTACCCCTGATTCTATGCAATTCCTGTCCCTCTATTTCTGTAAATCAACCATAGAAAGTCTTTCTACATTACCAAAAGGCTTTCTCCAGTTTAAAAATATATTTTATCATACCCGTGGTAGTATTCAGGTTTGCCTTTCTTTTTTTTACACATACCTCTCTACTTGACCTACTTCCTTTTCAGGTCATTATTAATGATTCTTGATGATGGTAATAACAACTTTTACTTAGAGTACTTTAAGTTTCCCAAAACATGCTTCTTACAGAAGCCTTATGAAGTAGTATAAGAATTATTAATAATTCATTTAACCTCATGCAAATTATTGTTGATAATATACTGGAGGTTATGAAACAAAAAAAGTTGATAATAAGACAAGAGGACTTGCTCTCTATTAGTGGAATCTTTTAATGGACTGTTTTATAATAGACTGAAGTTACATTTAGCTTTATAAAACTAGTAGGAAATTTTCTGGTTTTAATTTCAACCTAAAGTTGTTTTTATGCTGTCCTAAAAAGATTTAACTGGATCTATTTTTATTTACGGATCAAAAATGATTTTGTAATTTAAATTCAATATTTGGGTAATAATCTGTTATGTTCATCTTACCAATAATTCAGCATTAAAACTACATTTCATAATCAGTATATTATATATGTGTGTGTACATATATGTGTATGTTATGTGTGTGTTTGTATATATTGTCAGAGCCAAGGGTCACAGATCCAAAGATTTTCTGTAACCCTAAAATATAAATATAACTCTCAATAGTGCTTCTCTTCCCCCAAACCAGACACTATCTGTTAAATATTTGAAGTACATGACATTGTTCTAAGTGCTGTTTCAGTTCTATTGAAAGTTATGGCTTTTCCACTTTAACCTGTAAAAGAACTTTGTATATAAAAATGTGCAGGCACTTTTCTTTAAGAGAATATATACAAGTGTACACACACACACACACACACACACACACACACACACACACACACACA
>NW_027185664.1:4566860-4596710 GCF_028583685.1 Petaurus breviceps papuanus | reverse complement strand
CACACACACACACACACACACACACACACACACACACACACACACACTCCGTATAATCTAATTGACTTTTTTTTATTTCTTAGGAGTTGTTGGTAAAATTTAATAAAGCAATACTTTGCACAAAAAATTGTAAAACCAGAAAAATTATATTTTCTCTTTTTCGCATAAATACTTTCATAGACACTTTGTATAATGATAAAATTTAGAAGCACGCGAAAGTTGCTGTCACTTTTCAAATTGTTTCTAACTTATTAGTTTTGATGGGCACACCTCCAGATTTTAAGGGAACAGCTGTGGAATCTATTGGTGCCTTATTTCACATATTTATAATGCTTACCATCTTATTGTGCAATAATATTTGACTGCCAGGAAAATGACATTTCAGAGCTTGTTTGTTAGTAGTGTTAAAGATAAATAGTAATTATTACTGTAGGGAGAGGGTTCTGGGAAGATAGCAGAGTTGGTCAGAAAGGTTTCAGCTCTCCAAATTTCCTCCACGAAAAAAGAAAGAACATCACCTCAGAGCAGCAGAAATAAACACAGGGTAAAGTAAGACAATTTGAGGAGATCCCAGGAAAGACCCAACCTCCAGGGGCAGAGTTTGGCCTGAGTGAAGTAGAAACATCTCCAGGCAGACTCTGCAGAATCAACAAGCAAGCCTTTGGAGAAGCTGGGTTGAGAGACAGCCTCAGCAATTTTCATTTCACAGACATTGGGGCGGGGATGGGGGGGGGGGGGGTCTGATGACTGAGTAGAAGACTGAAGGACCTTCCATTCTTCTTTTTTTTTTCTTTTTCTCTATTTTTTTTTTAAGCAATTGGGGTTAAGTAACTTGATCAAGGTTACACGGCCAGTTATTTCTGGGTGTGGTGCTAAGTATCTGAGCCTGGATTTGATCCCCAGGTCATTCCGACACTGGAGCCAGTGCTCTTACTCGCTGAGCCACCTGGCCGCCCCTAGGACCTTCCATTCTTGAGGGACACCAAGAACAGCTGTGCTGATCACTCCTGGGTTGTGACTGTGGGGAAAAGGAGCTCACACACACCTTGTGAGTCCAGTAGCAAGGGGCAGGGGCCCTATTGGCTATGGGCCCTTGCAGGCAAGCAGAGTCCCTGGTTTCAGTTCTGGGGCAGAGAGGACAACTATAGTTTGCAGCCACCAGAGGGACAACAGGGAGCAAGATCATTTTCAGGACAGTGTGGGTGGGGGGTCCTAACTGTGTCTTAGGAGTAGAGAGGAGAGCCCAGAGTTGGGTCCCCAAGACAGACCTCAGAAAATAACAGTAAGAAGGAACTGAGTCTTGGGGCATCATTCCCCATACCTCAGGACTACAATTTGATTACACTAATAGCTGCTAAAAACAAAATAAACCAAAAATAGGAGAAAGAATCTAATTGTAGATAGTTATTATGAGGACAGAGAAGTTCTGGGTTTACATTCAGAGGAAGATAATGGAGTTAAAAAAAAAAGCCACTCCATTTTTAATGAAAAACATCAAATGATCCCAAGAACAAAAAGAGTCCTTGGAAGAACTTAAAAAGGACTTTAAAAATCAAATAAGAGAGATTGGGGTTAAAAAAAAAACAGAAAAAAAATAAGCAATTTTTTAAAACATGAAAAGAAAATCAACCAACTGGAAAAAAAGGAATCAAAAACTTAAGGAAGAAAATAATTCCTTGAAAACTAGAATTGGGCAAAGGGAAACTAATGACATTCTAAGACACCAAGAAATCATAAAATCAAAAGAATGAAAAAATAGAAGAGAGGGAAATATCTCATCAGAAAAACAACCAATCTGGAGAACAGATCAAGGAGAAATAATATATGAATAGTCAGACTACCTGAAAATTATGATGAAAAAAGAATCTTAGTACAATATTATAAGAAATTATCAAGGAGAATCAGCAGAACTAGGGCAGCTTTATAATAAACACTAGTTGATTACTTAATTTCATAATATCACAGAAGGTTTGAAAAGATCTTAAGAGATCCCTAGTTTAGGGGGTAGAGTTAAGATGGCAGAGGAAAAGCAGGGACTTGCTTGAGCTCACCTCAAAATACCTGTAAAAACCCCTCCAAATACCTTTAACAAATGACTCTAAACAAATTCTAGAGCAACCCACAAAATGACAGAGTGAAAAATATCTCTAGCCCAAGACACCGTGGAAGGTCAATAGGAAGAGGATATTACACCAGGCTGGGAGCAGAGTGCGGTCTCACATGGGCCACATCGGTGCAGACAGGGTCACAGCAGACCTCAGGGGATTGAATTGCTGGCAGGTGTAGTGGTTTCCAGACTTCTCAACCCACAAATGCTGAGGACAGCATGGAAGGTCAGTGGGGGAACTCTCTAGGACCTGGGTGAAAGAGGAGTGCAGTCCAGCCCCAGTGCAGCAGAGGTGGCTGCTTCTGGAGCTCTGGGCCCATAGACAGTGGGGGATTGAGCAGCTGGTATAAAACCCCTGAAGCCTAGGAAAGTACACCCACCGCCAGCCCTACCACTAAAAGCTGAATCCTACCTTGACAAAGAATTAGAAATTCAAGTATTTGGCTGGGAAGGTGAGCAAATGGCATAAAAGAAAAAAGTCAGACTATAGAATCTTACTTTGGTGACAAAGAAGATCAAAACATACAACCGGAAGAAGACAACAAAATCAAAGCTCCTACATCAAAAGCCTCCAAGAAAAATATGAATTGGTTGAAGACCATGGAAGAACTCAAAAGGGATTTGAAAATCGGATAAGAGAAGTAAAAAAAAAAAAATGGGAAGAGAAATGAGAGTGATGCAAGAAAATCATGAAAAATGAGTCAACATCTTGCTAAAGGAGACCCCCAAAAATACTGAAGAAAATAACACCTTAAAAAATAGACTAACCCAAAGGACAAGAGGTCCAAAAAGCCAATGAGGAAAAGAATGCCTTAAAAAAGTAGAATTGGCCAAAGGGAAAAGGAGATCCAAAAGCTCACTGAAGAAAATAATTCCTTCAAAATTAGAATGGAGCAAATGGGAGCTAATGACTTTATGAGAAACCAAGAGATTAGAAAACAGAACCAAGTGAATGAAAAAAATAGAAGACTGTGAAATATCTCATTGGAAAAACCACTGACCTGGAAAATAGATCCAGGAGAGATAATTTTAAAAATTTTGGACTACCTAAAAGCCATGATCAGAAAAAGAGCCTAGACATCATCTTTCAAGAAATTATCAAGAGATCCTAGTCCAGCCTCCCACACAATGGGAAGCAGTGTTGTAAGAGGGATGAATTTGAGTCTGAGAACCTAGATTTTATTACTGATTGTAGTATTTACTTCCTATGTGACTTTCAATAAGTCAGCTGCTTTCTTTGGACTGAAGTTTTTCAAATAAAGAAGATCAGATGAGGTGGATTCCACTGTTGTCATCTATCATCCTTACGTGGGAATCCCCTCTATTACATATCTAACTTTTGACTGAACATTTCTAGCAAAAGGAAATCAAGAACCTCATATGACAGAATAATCCATTTTTAACCAATTCTTATTTAAATAGTGGTTGGGAAGTAAACAGCTTGTTAAGAATATAGTATCTAAAAATATTGTTTGGTTTTCTGAACCATGGCTTAAATTATGGGAATTACAGACTTTTAGCTAGGGACTGAATCAGTTAAGCAGGGCTTGAAGCTGTTTGCCTGGAGTTTTGCAAATCTAATCAAAAGGACTTTTAACCGTAAAAGGATATTAGAGGGAGAAAACTGCCTACACATATTCTCTAAAGTATATTCAACAGAGAATAGTTACAGTATACAAACAATAAAAGAAATAGAGATACCCAGAAATCCAAAGGAGACAAAAATCCAAGAAGGGAACCAGCAGTAAAAATACATAGCCTCAGTTTTCTATATACAGATGGACAAAATGTAGGTAATAGGCAAAATGAACTAGAATGCCTAATGCAAGGAGACAAATTTAATGCCATAGTTATCACTGAGACTTGGCAGAATGAGATCTGTGACTAGAATATTCAGAAGCAGCAAGGCAAATAAAAGGCATAGATTGCACTAGATGGCCTCTCAGGTACATTTCAATTCATAGATTCTTTTTTCTGATCCTGAAGTACTTATCATGTCTTCATGGTAGATCTGTGATGTTTCTCAAATTACTCATCTATTTCTTCTTTCTTGTCTGGTGATCTTTAGCATCCTCTGATGACAGCATTACTTCTATTTATTCCTGCATTGATCTTCATACAAATGATCTCCACAATGATTCTTCTGTTTGGTTCCTGTATTTCTTAACATGTATAACATAGAATGCCACCCTGCTTCTACTTTTTACTTGCCCTACTCCTTCTGAATACTCTCTATTCTTCTAGAGCTACTTTCTAACATACACCCTAGATTTTGGGAGGACAAATTTCATATGATTCAGAGAAAGGATAGGTAGGATCTTACAGCCTAAAATTCCTCAGAAGTCAGCCCAGGAGGGCTTGGGAGCACTCAAGAATGAAATGCCAAAGACACAAAGAAACAATTCTGATGAAAAGAAAAGGAGGTGTTACCTAAAGAGAGAGATGTGGATATGTAGCAAACTCATCTGTCAACTGATATATTTTAAAACTTACATTTTTAAAACTATGTATGCAGCGGAAGAAGAGTTATAGTAAAGTTGTATAAGAATGGTGTCAGGACCTCTAAACCTCAGAATGAGCTGCAACTAAGAAATAAAATTAGGGATAGCCCAAAAGTTGGGAGCTTTTTTCTTTTTAAGGTACATTGAGAGAAAGGTTAGGATCAAAGAAGGAGGAGAACTGCTGTGTGAGGCAGATGGGATGGTCATAACTGGTGACTGAGAGAAGACTGGACAGCTCAACTTCTGTTTTGCTGCTGTCTTTTTCTATCATAAAAAAAAATATCTTAGGACTGAAAAGAACAAAATAAAAATGATTAATGTTCAAGTTGATATCCAAATCAAGTAAGGAAATACTAAGAGGGCATGAGGCAGCTTATTACCAGGCCTGAGGGAACATCCTTGGGCAAAAGAAAGAACTGACCATCATCAAAAATTGTAGAGTGGGTGAGTTTTCATGCAATTGAGAAAGAGTAAATCGTCCCAAGGTCCCTCCAAAAGTGAAAATAACGGAGTCTTTATATGATACATCAATGAGCTGAACCTCAATTCCTGACACAATTCTAAAACATCCTATTAAAAGTATGATTAGTGAGCATCTGACAAAGGAAGCAATGATCACAAAGAGCCAGCGTAGCTTCATCAAAAATTACTCAATCCAGACTAAATTCATTTCCTTTTCTGGCAAGGTTACAAGACGGATAACATAGGGAAATGCTGCAGGTAAGTTTACCTAGATTTTAGCAAAGCATCTGACAGAGCTTCTTAGGCTGTTGCTGGGAAAAGGTAGAGAGAGGTGGGCAAGATGATGGTGCTACAAGGTGGATTTGTTACTGACTAAGCAGCCAAACCCAAAGCATATCCCAGTAGTCTCTGCTTGGTCTCATGCTGTTTATTTTTTTTCAATCCATGATTTGGATAAAGGTCTAGGTGAGATACTTATCATATTGGCAGATTATCTAAAGCTGGAAGGGGTAGCAAACACCTTGGGTGATAGAGTCAGATTCTGGAATTTGGGCTGATATGATTGGTTGAAATTTAATAGAAATAAGTCTTATCATTTGGCTTTAAAAAAATCAATCTCCTAAGTACAAAATGGGGATGATTTGGCTATATAGCAATTTGTTGGGGAAAAGCTCTGGGACTTTTAATGGATTGCAAACCCATGTAAGTGAACAATGTGATATGGCATCTGTGTTAGGCTGATAGGCCAGCCAATCAGTGCTTGGGGTCAAATGATTCAAATTCCTGTAAGTGATTACATGAAGATAACTTATAAGTGTAGAGAAATTTCTCAAAGGATACACAGGATCAACAGCCCTCTGGTACATTTCCATCAGCCTGGAAATGATTGCTCCCTTTAAGTATAGCTGACCTCTGAGTTTAAACTTCCTGCACTCTGAGTCATACTTTGGCCTTTAATATCCGGCATGCTTGGTAACAAATGGGGTGTTAACTCCATTGCTCAACTGTTTTGTTCTCTTTTGTTGGCTATTCTTTCATCTTACTGATAAAAGAAGTATATGAAAGGATAAGCATCAGTGAACCCAGTCTAGTTGTTTTAGTGGTGACTGAGCAATCTCCAGTGGGTGTCTTCATATTTGGTTTCTGTCTAGTCATTTGCCACGATCTGTAAACCAATGAAGAAAGGTGGATTCCTTTCAACCTGTATTTGAAATGGCCACATGGGTACATAAATGAACAAATTTTCCTATTATCTGTTAATAGCATTTGACTGTAGTTAGAAGTAATACATAAATCATCCTAGGATCCTAAACAGGACTTGACTAGGCCCAAGGGCCCAAAAATACTGCTCCCATCCAGAGTATGTAATTTATCTCTTCTGAGATCTTTCTGTGGAATATCTTCACAGGAGAATGAGGACCGTGTGCTTTATAAGGGCCTTATTTCTGGAAAGGGAAGAAGTTAGGGGCAAGAACTAAAGAAGTATAGCTTTTTGGAAGCAAGGACAAGCAAAATCACAACACTTAAGGTATGAATTTATGACTAACTTGCAGGCTTTCAGTGGAATTGGCAGCAACTGCTATACACTACAGCAATCAAAGAAAGCTAACATGATCTTAGACTGCATGGTGTCCAGAACTAGGGAAATGATCATTCCTATAGTTATTGTGATCAGACCCCACATGAAGTCCTGTGGTCGATCCCAAGGACTGCATTTGTTAGCAAAGACAGTGATGATATAGAGAGATTTGGGAGGGGGAGGAATATTCAGGATGGTGAAGGAGCTCAAGATCATGTTTAACGTGGAACAGGCACAACTCGGAGAGTTGTAAGCTGTCATTCGGAAGAGGAATTGGGCTTGTTCTCCTTGGCCCCAGGAGACAGAACTAGGAAGAGTGGATGGCAGTTTCAGAGAAGAACTTTTGACTTAATGATAGGAAATTACTTCCTGCTGACTAGAGCTATACAGAATAGAATGGGCAGCCTCAGGAAGTGTCAGGGATATTGTAGAGAATGCTTCTTCTCTTGTTCAGGTTGTTCATTTGAACTGGATGGCCCCTGAAGCACCTTCCAGTTCTGAGGCTCTGGGTATTGTTACAAGATTTTGTAATTGTTGAAAGGTTCTCAATTAGACTACACCAAAATCTACTTGCCTAAAATTTCTATCTATTGGTTCTAGTTCTTAACCTTTGGAGAATTTCTGTTTCCTGAAATAACTCTCACACATACTAGTCCTTCAGATTTTTGAAGAAAGTTATCGTATCCAACTCCATTTCTTCCCAATCCTGAATATCCCTGAGTCTTTCAATTATTTGATTTTATTCATCCTTTCCTCATATAGCATGATTTACAAATGCCTCATCATCCTGGTCACCCCCTTGTGGACATATTCAATTTCATATTTCAAATGAAAGGCAAATGAATTTCTTCACTGTAAATATAAAAACGCATTCAAAGCCAATTTCTGAATCATTTTAAAATATGCTATTTTGAATTCTACATACCACTGTATTTTCCTTTTGCATGTGTCACTTATCTTGCAACTGAAAAATATCTGAGGCAAAAGAAATTACATAGTTCAGAGCCTTCAACTCAATATGTTTCTTTCCAATTAAGCTTAGTAAACAGAATTAAAATTAACCAGCTATACTGTACTAGTATAATGGAGGCCAAAGAGAGAAATAACTGACTTCTTAAAAGAGACCTTGAAAACCAAGGTAAGGATGTTAATTGCTGCGCTTTGGCAATCAGTATAGGAAGGTACAGTTTGGCGTGATATCTCCCTTACTAATGAAATGAACCTCATGTTCAACTCTGAATATGTCCATCCTGTGCTCATAGATGACAGATGACAGACAGTAGTTTTGAGTGAGTATAGGAATAACCTGGATCTTTCTAAGAGAGTCCTCATTGCTAAAGACTTGATTTAATTGTGATTTTTTTTTCTTTTTTGGTCAAAACAGTTGTATGGGAATGTAACTATAGTGGAGACCATGGGGAAAATACGGTGATCTTGTTTTATAAAATTGCAAATACAGTACTGAATTCCACATTTGAATTCCCACATTTTCTAGAAAAATAAAACATATTCATAGGGCTAATAGAAAAGTTGCCATAGAGTCCTGTATTTTAGAATGTAGAAATCAAGTGAGACCATTTGACATGGAGCTTTCTGTTTTCTTAATGTATGTTAAATACTTATAGGTATGTGGCATTGACCAGTAATCTCTCTCTTTCATTTATTTATTTTTGCTTTTTTTTCTGAAGAGGAGAAAGCAGGGCAGTTGGGGTTGAGTGACTTGCCCAAAGTTACACAGCTAGAAAGTGTGTCAAGTGTCTGAGGCCGAATTTGAACTCAGGGCCTCCTTACTCCATGGCACAGTGCTCTATTGACTAAGTCACCTAGCTGCCCTTTGACCAGTAATCTCAAAAATATTTTCTTTCATAGTGACCTTCATGTCTGTTTTTAGCTTCCTTTACTATATCAGACATATAAGATTTTTGTGACTATAGAGCTATTTTTCATGTTTTATAGAAAAATGGGATTCTTCCTAGTTAAAAATATGTCCAAAAAGTTTTTTTTAATGAAGCACCATAGTATGTATAATGTATAGAATTTTTAATATGCTTAATTCTCATTTAATCAGTTTTTTGTCTGTTTGGGGTTTTTATGGAGGGGGGAAAGGCAAGGCAATTGGGGGGGAAGTGACTTGCCCAAGGTCATACAGCTAGTAAGTGTTAAATGTCTCAGGCTGAATTTGTACTCAGGTCCTCCTGACTCCAGGGCTGGTACTCTATTCACTGTGCCACCTAGCTGCCCCTCAGTTAATCAGTTTGAAAAGCTTTTTAACAGCTTTCTATGAGTCCTATCACTATCAAAAATCTTACATATGGCAGTCAGCAGTGTTTATGGAATACCCAGTAAAAGTAAGGCAGTATATGTTTACTCAAGATATTCAGTGTGGTTTTACCCCCAGTGGAAAGTTTTCCAGTTTCAATGAATGCTTGGTAAAGAAAAGTAAATCCTTTTCAACATTCATGTTTTTAGTAGCCATTTGCCGGTTCATCTGCTTGTTCTTGCTGTCTCTGCAGAAAGTATTTTAAAGTCCATTTTAATTATGGTGTATTGCAGTTTAATTTGCTATGACAAAATATTTCCTTGAAAATGAGCACCAAAGAATTAGCATGCCTTCAATATCCAGTTTCCTAGAGTAAATTTCCACACCAAACACAAAATCATTTGGAGAGATGAATCTTTTGACCAGCTACCCCTCATAAATGAAGTAGTTAGTTAAATGCATATGCCATACTTAAAGAGAAACTAAAACGAGTAAATTTGGAAAGTTATCTTAGATAGCTGTAACTCTGATCTGCACTATGTTATAACTTTGGTACAAACTATATACACTATTTTAAATTTTTATATACAAATTTTTTAAAGTTCTATAGATCTCTGTGTCATCATTTATTGGATAGTTCTGAGTCTTTTATAATTGCTGTGCTAATAATGTGAGAGAGAGTATGATATAGTTGATACTTCCGTACTGAACAGAGTACCTGATATGTATAAGCCCAAATTCATCTGTCAAGGCCATGCACTTTGGGGCTTTTCATTCTGTAAGTTCTAAAGACCACCTTTATTCTTTGATCCTAGTGTGTCGACCACAGGCACAAGTTTCTGTTTCCTCAACTGTAAAATGAAAATAATAGCTATTGTGAAATTCAGATTATAAATATTAATCAGACAGAATGGATTATTGGTAGTAGAAACTGGAGTCATAGAGGCCATTACAATGGGCTTGTAGTCAGATCTTAACTGCACTTCTTGAACAAATCATTTAATCTCTGTGGACTTAAGCTCTTCTTTCATAAACTTAAGTCTATGATTGTTTGATCCAAGTGGATGATGTAGATGTTGTCTGCTGCAGGTAATTTAGGTAGGAATGGAAAAGATGTCTGTTCCTTTTATAAGACATTCTGAAGGAAGAATTGGCAAACTTTAAAACTAATAGGAAAGTAGTTTGAAAAAAATGACTATAATTTGAAGTTTCAGTTTTCTATAAAATTCATGTTTTATACATTTCCGGTGTTTATAGATGAACCAGAATATTTCATTCCACACATGGTAAACTGTTAGAGGTAAATGAATATATAGGGACAGCACCTGGACTAGCAACTTCATTGATATTAGGGAACTTTCTTTCTTTGTTAATACATATCACCAGGTAGACCACTGAAAAATCAGGTAACTTTCCTAGGGTCATTCAGCCAGTATGTTTCAGAGCTAGGTCTTGAACCCAGGTCTTTATTAAATAAATAACTGGTACCAGCACTTGGCTCTGTTTCAGTGGCCATATGTCACAACTCTTATTTTTGATTTCTTCAATCTAACTGACCTCACCATTTCTAAAATAGAAGCATAATACAGCTAGCACAAACAGTTGTTGCACAGGAACCCTGGCAATGAAATCAAATTCCCCAAACTCATCCATTGGCATATCAGTCCAAAATAAACTATCAAAATCTATTTTACAGACCATCCACTTAAATGCCACCCTAAGAGCACAATTGGTAGATAATTGTTACATAGCCTGATGAAATCAGTTACCAAAATAAAAATTCACTGGATTGTGGCCATAGTATGTTAAGAATAAAGAATTTAGAGGGATAAGATTAATGTGATTGATGTGCTTTTAATTAAAACTTGCTTCGCTTTACTTTGAACCATTTTTATTTTCCTTACCATAATTATATAAAGTATATACTAATTTTATTATAGAAATCATTACAAATGCATTATAAAAATACATTAAAATATGTAATGTGTTTGGATAGTTGTTTTCATTTCCATAAATATTTTAGGACAGCTCTAAAATGTTTGTGAACTACTTTGATAATCTTGTGCTTTAAGGCAATAGGAAAAGAGTAAGTCTCTGTAATGGTAGATAAGGAACACCCAGTTAAGGTTTTTTACCTTACCACTTAATGCCTGAAGCCCTGAAATATAGGAGTGGCCTCCTACATTCCCTGTCCTGCCACAGGTCGGAGCACACTTCATCTCTTTGGAGCCCACGTTTTAGGAAGGTTATTGATAAACTGAATAGCACCTGAAGCAAGGAAACAGAAATAGCTTGGGGCTCTAACTGATGTGATTGGTCAGTCAGTTGAAGGAAAAGAGTGAAGGGAAGGCTAACAAAGGGGACATGAGTCTCCCTTCAAGTACTCAGAAGGCGGTCATGTAGGAGGGATAGACTTCTTTTTGATCCCAGAGGTCGGAGTTAGGAACAGTGGGAAGGGTTGCTAAGAGGGAAATTTAGGCTTCATGAAATTATAACCTGTGTCTCAGGACGCCCAACTCTGGCATTTCATGGACCAGGGCCAGTCCTAAATACTAAAGCAAAAGATCAGTGTCTCTTTAACTTGTTATCATATTTTTTGCCACCCAGACTTTACACTCAAACACCTCAGAATATATTTTATATGTATAATTTATGTCTAGATTTGCATAACTCTGGGTGATGAGTCCCCAGCTCCCATTCAAGGTAACATGCTACTGAATATAGGACAGCCTTTATTTCACATAGAAAATGCAAGTTATAAGAAACTCTTAAGGAACCCATGAACAAATGTAGAAAATACATAAAAGATTTCTCAGTGGACCATAAGCAGTCAACCTGGAAGTAGGTAATACAATGGACAGAGCATAGGGCCTAGAATAAGGAAGACCAGAGTGCAGATATGGCCTCTGACACTTTACTACCTCTATTACCCTAGACATGTCATATAACACTATTCCTCAATTTCTTTAACTGTAAAATGAGAATAATACTAATAGCACCTACCTCCTGATTTGCTGTGAGGCATAAATGAGATCGTATTAATAAGGTACTTAGCACAATACCTGGCAAATAGTAGGCGCTTAATAAATGCTCATTTCTTTTCCTTGCTAGCCAAATAAATTTCAATTTGAGGAAGCCTTACTCACTGAGACCTAATTGAGAGTTATCTGCCTAAGGTGTTGCTTAACATGCCCATACTATAAGGAAAGGTATGAGCTATCACAGGGTCCCAGCAGAGTCACTTTCTAATGAGCTCATCAGAATTATCTACCCCAACACTCCTACCCTGCTTACTTATAGAAGAACTTCTTCACAGCTCTCAGAAAGTGAAGCCATGGTAATACAGTACATTTCCCCTCATTGGAAGTCTAACAACAAAGGCAGAATGACGATTTGTGGAGTGTCAAGCCGGTGAGCATTTGTTCCAGTGGGGCTTCTTTTTCAAGTACGGGCTGAACCCAAGGACCTCTGAAGTTCCTTCCAGATGTGAAACTCTGTGATTCATCTTCCTAAAATACTGACTTTGTTTTGTGTTCAACAAGCCTTTATTAAGCACTTGTTTGCTTTGTGCTAGATCTCCAGAGTTAAAACAACTTTTTTGCCCTCATAGTGTTTGTAGTCTCTTTTAAAGATAAAGAGGAATCAAAAATATCTTTGGGCTATAAGCAGAGGTGATGCTATTGACAGAGATAGGAAAGTGAGGAAGAAGAATAGACTTAGGGGTATAGATGATGAATTAGACTCAGATAAAGATGTCTTTTAGACATTTGGAAACACTTTATGCTAAAAAAAATTTGTGGGAACTAATAAAGGTAAACAAATTTTTCAATATTTTATAGACATCTAAAAATAGAACTAATTTATTTATATTAATAGCATACTTTATGTCATTATATTAGGAAAAATTAAAATTGTTAAAAATAGAAACAAGTATTAAAGTAATCACACTACTTTTAGCACCCTATCCTTTTGCTTTCTGTCCTTAATTTTCTCATTCTGCAATTTTATCTACCAGTTGTACTGGATGTATTACAACTGTAGTTTATACAAACAAGAAATACAATTATAAAAGATTAATTAGATAACCTTGATTACTTGAAATTGAAAAACTTCTGCAGAGACAACATTAATTCATCTAGGAGAAGAAGAGAAGTAGTTGATGAGGGGGGAAAAACTTCCTATCAAATTTCTCTGATAAGGGTTTGGTATCCAAGATATATAAACTATCTGTCTCTCTGTGTATGCATATATACACTCATATATATGTATCTGTGTATAAATATACATATCTTTATCTGACTAATAGCCATTTTCATAGTATATGTATGTATGACTAATAGTCATTACATGATCAAAATATATGAACAAAATTCTCAAAAGAAGTGAAAAGTATTTACAACTACATGAAAAAAATGCTACAAATCACTAATAAGAGGAATGCAAATCAAAACAACCCTGCAAATTGGCAAAAGTAATTTTTTAAATGGTGATAGTCGATGTTGGAGGGGTTGCAAAAAGATAGGCACACTAATAAATTATTGGTGTAATTGTGAAATAGTACAATCATTTTAGAAAGTAATTTGCAGTTATGCAGATAAAGGGACTAAAATGTCCATGCCCTTTGGCACAGAGACTCTTTTACTGAGCTTAAAACTCCAGGGAAGCCATTGATAAGAGGGGGGAAAAGTCCCCATATACTCTAAAACATTTATAGCAATACTTTTTTGTGATAGCTAAGAGTTGGAAATAAAGTAGATGCTCATCAGTTGGGGAATGGCTAAACAAATTGAGGTACATGAATATAATGGAATATTACTTTGCTGTAAGAAGTTATGTGTGTTGGGGCGGCTAGGAGGCGCAGTGAGTAAGAGCACCGGCCCCAGAGTCGGGAGGACCCGGGATCGGTTCTGGGCTCAGATACCTAATACCCACACAAAAAAAATTGGCCATGTAACCTTGGGCAAGTTACTTAACCCCAATTGCTTAAAAAAAAAAAAGTTATGATGTGTCACAAATACAGAGAAGCATGGAAAGATTCTACATGAACTGATTCAGAGTAAAGGAAGCAGAGCCAAGAAGACAATATGCACAATAAATACAACGGTATAAATTGTAATAACTACTACAGACCAAAAAGTCAAAAGTGAATTTAAAAAATTACAAAAATTAAAGCAAGACTCAAAGGAAGAGTGATGAGAGAGGATTCTCCCACCCCCTTTGTGGAGGTGGAAGGTCCACAAGTGTTTCACATTGCATATGTTTTCAGACCTTTTCAATGTTTTCATCAGTTGGGCAGACTCTTTTTCCCCCTCTATAAATATTCTCATATTAGATTGGGTCTCGGTGGGGGGGGGCAGTAGAGAGATACTTGCAGTAACTATGGTGATGTCAGGAGTATAAAATATCAATAAAAAACTTTTTTAATGAAACTAGTTTTAAAAAATAAACTAGTTTAGACAAAGAGATTTTGACAGTTTAGCTTGGACTGGCTGCCTCAGTGTGTTCTGTTGTGTGTGTTAGAGAAAGTTCATTTCTCCTGTTTGTATGGAACATTTGTTTTAGGGCCAGTTGTTTACTGAGTACTCGTCTCTCTCCTGGTGGCATTTCATCCTATGCTACTGTGTGTATGTATGTTCTTGTCTCCAAGACTAGATTATACAAGATTAGAGGGCAGGAATTTCCTCTGTTTTTCAAATGCAGTACTTGAACTTAAAACTGGTAAAAAAAAATTTAAACTAAAGTTTAATTGACATTGGCTGTCTTAGCAATTGGATTTTATGTATGAAGCAAATTATTCATTCCATTATATGGTTTATTTTTATATCTTTATTTATGAGTGTTCATTCTCGTGCATTTTATTTCCTAAATTGTATTTATGTCAACATCCAATGAATAAATTGCATTTATTAAAACATGAATGTTACGATTAAATTTTTTTCTTTATGGGTTTATTTGTTCTCTCAGGCTTATTATATTATGCAGGACATGGCTATGAAAACTATGGGAACAGTTTTATGGTTCCTGTGGATGCTCCAAATCCATATAGGTCTGCAAATTGCCTGTGTGTGCAAAGTATACTTAAATTGATGCAAGAAAAAGAGACAGGACTCAATGTGTTCTTGTTGGATATGTGTCGAAAAAGGTAAATAAAGTTTTTATTCTTTGTTAAATAGTGAGTTTATTCTAACTAATGAAATCTTAATCTCCGAGGATTCAATCTACAAAAATCAGAATGACTGACATTAAATGAAATGAAAAGGTAATTCTTATCTAAATAGATATTAGATCTCTGCTGAAAACTAAAAATAGAAACTATATGTGTATATATGTCTACATATACATATATATGTTTATATGTAATAAAAATTTATCTTTTATTTAGCATGTACCATAATTCAAACAAAAGCTACTTCAGTTCATGGATTTTAGATTACTGATTTACTATCTTTAGGAAGAAATTATGTTCATCAAAAAATTTATTTTCATTTAGTTATTTCACTCTCCATATGTATGATGCACAGGGCATAAGAGTATTAAACTTATAGATGATATGCCAATATCATTGTAACATATGAAGGATTTAATGCTGGACTTGGAGTCAGGAACACCTAGACTCAGATCTGACTTCTGATACTGACTACACACTATGAGCAAAACACTGGACTTCTCCGACCTCATTTCCCTACCTGATTAAAATGGGAATAGGGCTTCATATTTACTTGTGTTATATGTTCACCAGTAGAATTTAAGTTCCTTGAGGGGAGGAACTGTGTGTGTGGTTTTTTAAAAATTATATTAAAAAATTTTTAAATAAAAAAAATAAAAATTATATTAAAAATTCTATAGAGCACCAACTCTGGAGTCACGGGAACCTGAGTTCAAATCCGGCCTCAGACACTTAACACAAAACTAGCCGTGTGATCGTGTACAAGTCACTTAACTCCAATTGTCCCCCAGAAAGCAAAAAAATATATATATTTTTGTATTTCCAGTGCCTTGTACATCTTAGGCATTTAATAAATATTGTTGAATTAGGAAACTCCTAAAGAATAATGAACCTCCTTTCCCAACTATCTTCAAAATGTCTCCATATTGATCTTTTTTACCTTTCAGCCAGCCACCCCTCCACCATCATTATCACTACCATTCTCATTCAGATGGCTGCCAAGGTTCAAATCTTTTAATGATTTCAGATCTCTACATCTTAGGTCTGTTAGTTTATCCAGACATTCCTATTCAATCTGACCCAACCTTATTTTAACCTCAGATCACTATACAAACTAATCTTCGGTTTTACTTTCCAAATTTTGATTGTCCAGGAAAGCATCTTCCATTTATAACACTGTTGCTATGGGAATAATTGTTCTCTGTGACCTAAATTTATGAAGCCAGTCGCCATGGTTGAGTAGATTTTACCTGCATTCACATAAGATAAATTGCAAAATTATTCCCACATAATGGATATAGTTCTTGCTGGTGTTTGGTTACTGAAGATGGAGCTCCTATATATAGCTTTATAGGGCTGTGATGAGTCAAATTTCCTGATTCCAACTTCACTGACTTCTGTTTACTTTTCATACTTTTCTGGTTCAGTGGTTCACTTTCTTGGTTGACAGAGCTGATATAGATACTAAATGTGGTTAATATTTTTTTTACATTAGCCTGATGCTAATCGGGTCCACTTTTGTTATAGTTTTTGTTTAAATGTGTAGTGACAGGGTCATAGGTCATAGAATTTAGAGCTTGAAGGGAAATAATCTGGTCTACCACCCTCATTTTACAGGTCAGAAAACTTTGCAGTCCAGAAAGGTGAATTACAGAACAAGTTTTCAAATCTCGATCTTCTAAATCCAAATTCAGCGGTTTTTTCTGCTGTGCTTTGTTAATTTTCTTTTAATTCATTTCAGATTATAATTTATCTGTTGATAAGGATTTAGGAGAAATAAAAACTGATTCTAGGTAGCACTTTAAGATGCTGAGAGTTGTTAGGTGCAGGAAATCCCCACATCATCTGTTCTTGTTCCCCCTTCCTGAGGGAATTCTCTTTTGACCCTTAGTCAGTAGATAGTCACAACTATTTATCATCTCCCAAGTTATTCATCTCTTCTGATCTAAAGGAAGGGAAATGTTGTCAGCTCTGTTTCTCTTCTCATGTGCATATAAGTTGTGCCCCACTTCTTTTGTAGGGATAAAAGAAATGCTGAATGAAGGGAGGAAAAGGGATGCAATCATCAGATAAAATAGTTTGAGAATTACTTCTTTAACCTATTTGTGTATATTTTTTCCAACTCAGAAAATATATATTAAGTACAAGGTTATAATATGGTAGTTTTATTAACATTATTTTTGCTCTTTTAAAGTATTTTTCCCTTTTTATTTCCCTATCTGATGCTTTTATTCTAGAAATGATTATGATGATACCATTCCAATCTTGGATGCCCTGAGAGTCACCGCTAATATTGTTTTTGGATATGCAACGTAAGAAAGCTTAATATTTGTTTCAAATATGCCTTATTTTACAAAACTGACTCCTAATGCATTTTGTCTTTGACTTCCCTATTTATAACCTTTAAGAGTTCCGTTAGAGGCGGCTAGGTGACGCGATGAGTTAAAGTGCCGGCCCCGGAGTCAGGAGGACCCGAGTTCAGTTCCAGCCCCAAAACACTTAACACCCACACAAAAAAACTAGCCGTGTAACCTTGGGCAAGTCACTTAACTCCAATTGCCCTCCAAAAAGACAAAAAAAAAAGTTCCTTTAGTAATGATCTCTTTGCAGATTTGTTACAAGTATATGTGTCTCGTAGTTTCCCTTGGTAGTCAGATTCACCCAGCAATGTTATACTACTTCTTTGAATAGGAACTTCAGACCTAAGAAGGCATATTACTTGTACTAACCAAACAGAATTAGGAAAAGGAAGTCCATCAGTAATTAGGAAAACCTCTATGCTTTGTCACAAATATGGTTCTTATTACTCTTTCGAAGATGCCAAGGAGCAGAAGCTTTTGAAATCCAACATTCTGGATTAGCAAATGGAATCTTCATGAAGTTCTTAAAAGATCGGTTGTTGGAAGATAAGAAAATTACTGTCTTACTGGATGAAGTTGCAGAAGGTAAAAAATGAAAATTAAGGGGAAGCTAGTCCTCCAGGTTCCAATTTTTAGAATTCTTTTCTTCCCATATTTAGGATTATTAAAGTTTGGAGACACTGTTTATTACACATAGTAATTTCTCTTGAAATATATAGTGAAACTCTTAAGTTCTGCAATTCCAGTATATGTTTTCTTTATCTCCCAACTCTCATGATTTTTTACTGTTGGGTTTTTTTTGTTGTTGATAAGTAGTTTTTCAGTCACGTCCAACTCTTTGTGAGTCCATTTCTAGAGTGGTTTGCCATTTCTTTTTCCAGTTCATATTACAGATAATGAAATTGAGTCAGAGTTAAGTGATTTGCTCAAGGTCATACAGCTAATAAGTGTCTGAGGCTGGATTTGAACTCATGAAGATGAGTTTTCCTGGTTCCAAGCCCAGTGCTTTGTCTACTGTGCCACCTAGCTTCCTTTTCACTAGCTGTCTCTCATATCTGGAATGTTCTTCCTTCTCATCTCCGCTCCCTGGATTTTCTGGGTTCCTTCAAGATTCAGCTCAAATCACACCACCTACAGGAAACCTCTCCCAGTCACCACCACTGTGAGTGCTTCCCTTCTGAGATTATCTTGTGTTTATACAAGATTATCTTGTATTCTTGGTAGAGAGTTGTTTGAATGTCTTATATACCCTATAAGAATGTGAGCTCTTTGAGGACAAAGGCTATTTCCTCAGTATTCTCAATAAAACAAGATTAAGCTATATGATTTCTAAGTATGAGAGTAAGGAAAGTTTTCATAGATACACTGTGAGAAAAAAAGCTGGTGTCATGCATATAAAGGGTTTTGGTTTTCTTTTTTCATTCTGGGGAGGGTTAGGAAATAGGAATAGGTTCCTCCAAAAAATGAGTTGAAAATATAAAGAAGGGTAGAAGCATGACCTCCGAGTGGCTCCAGCTTCCACCTTCCCCAATCCATATAAAAAGGGGACTCTGAACAAACTTTGGAGCTGCAGAACCCACAAAATGACACAGAGAAGATAACCTCCCTCTGAGGACAGCCCGGCAGGCCAGCAGGAATCAGCCAGCGCAGCACTGTGGGAGCCGAGCCAGGGCCCGTGTGAGCTGGAGGTTTTAGCCCCAGGGAAGACCTGACCAGCCACCGGCAGGAGGGACTCCAGATCAGAAGCAGCTGTGGCAATCCAGAATTATCAACACATAGATGCAAAGCATAAAGTGAGAGGTCAGTGCAGTCTGGACTTTGGGACCCAGTAAGTGGGAATGCATTGGCTTTTGCCTCTGGGGCGAGAAGCCGCTGAGTTGTTGGTACCACATGGCAACTTCAGCTCCTGGCCTTCAGAGTGTAGGGGGACTAAGCGACCAGTCTGAGGAGTAATTGTGCTTGCTTTAACCTCCTTGGATCTAAATTGCAGTCTAGGGTGGAGGTCCTGGGGTGTGTGTCCAGCTTGCCAGAGCGTGTGGAGGCCTCAGAGAGGGCACCCATCTAATACCTCCAGCAGCTGAGAAAACCCCAGCATTTGGGATGAAAGCTCCCCTGTCGGTGGCAGAGTCCTATTGTGGCAAAAAGCCCAGGGTCAAGTGACTGAGGGGCGACATGACCAGGCAAAGGAAACAAAGCAGACAGAACATTCCAACATTAGACTCCTATTTGGGGGACAAAAAGGAGCAAAGCATGGAACGGGAGGAAGACAGGGAAGTCAGAACTCCTGCACCAAAAGCTTCAAAGGAAAACATGAGCTGGTTACAGGCCATAGAGGACCTTAAGAAGCAGATAAGAGAAGTGGAGGAAAAATTGGGAAGAGAAATGAGAATGCTGCAAGAAAATTACGAAATGAGAGTCAACAGCCTGACTGAGGAAAGTAACACCTTAAAAAATAGACTAACTCAAATGGCAAAGGAGGCTCAAAAAGGCAATGAAGAGAAGAATGCCTTAAAAAGTCGAATTTGCCAGATGGAAAAAGAATCTCAAAAGCTCACTGAGGAGAATCATTGCTTCAGAATTAGACTGGAGCAAATGACTTTATGAGAAATCAAGATGCTGTTAAACAGATCCAAACAAATGAAAGAATAGAAGGCAATGTGAAATATCTCATGGGAAAAACCACTGAGCTGGAAAATAGATCCAGGAGAGATAATTTAAAAATGATTGGACTACCTGAAAGCCATGATCAAAATAAGAACCTAGAAATCATCCTCCAGGAAGTTCTCAAAGAAAACTACCCTGATGTTTTAGAACCAGAGGGCAAAACAGACGTTGAAAGAATCCACTGATCACCTTCTGAAAAAGATCCCAAAAAGAAAACTCCTAGGAATATTATACCCAGGTTCCAGAATTCCCAGATTAAGGAGAGAATATTACAAGCAGCCAGGAAGAAACAATTTGAATATTGTGGAAACACAATCAGGATAACTCAGGATCTGGCAGCTTCTACACTAAGGGATCGAAGGGCTTGGATTATGATATTCCGGAGGGCAAAGGAGCTGGGATTAAAACCAAGAATCACCTACCCAGCAAAACTGAGTATCATGTTTCAGGGGAAAATATGGTCATTCAATGAAATAGAGGACTTTCAAGCATTCTTGATGAAAAAACCAGAGTTGCATAGAAAATTTGACATTCAGATACAAGAAGCAAGAGAAGCATGAGAAGGTAAACTGAAAAGAAATCATAAGGAACTTACCAAGTTGAACTATTATACATGGAAAAACAATAATTGTAACTGATGAAACTTTTCTCAGTATGAAAATAGTTGAAGGGAATAGAAATATATACATATGTCTATATATGAGGGTATATGGGCATATGAATACTACATATGTGAATGTGTGTATATATGTTTACAGGTATACATAGATAGAGGGCATAGGACCAATTTAATAGGAAGGGATGATACTTAAAAGGTGAAATTAAGAGGTGAGAGAGGAATATAATAAGAGGAGATGGGGAGAGACAGAATGGGGTAAACTATCTCATATAGAAGAAGCAAGGGAAAATGATTACAATGGAGGGGTAGAACCGGAAGGCAGAAGGGAATTATTCCCATTGAATTTGACTTGAGGAGGGGATGAAATACACACCAAAGAAATATCTCACCCTACAGGAGAGTGGGGGGGAGGGAAGTTGGAAGCATCCACTTTTGAAAAGGGACGGGATCAAAGTAGAGAATAGAACAAGTGGAAGGTGAGATAGGAGGGAGGGAAATATAGTCAGTCTTTTACAATATATCTACTATGTTATCGTTTTGCATTAGCTGCACATGTACAACCTATACTGAATTGCTTATCTTCCCAGTAAGGGTGGGTGACAAGGGAGGAAGGGATTGAATCTGGAATTCAAAGTTTTAAAATCAAATGTTTAAATACACACACACACACACACATACACACACACACATATACATGTGTGTGTATATATATATATACTATTATTAATACTATTTTACATGTAATTGGGAAATAAGATATATACAGGCACTGGGGCATAGAGATCCACCATGCCCTACTGCAAAAGTAGAAAGGGGTATGGGAGAAAATATGAGAGACAGCAGATTGGAGGAGGGGATATCCTGTGGGACTGCTATTTTGGGGCGGTGGGTAGGGGAAAAATGGAGAAAATTTGTAACTCAAAATCTGGCGGAAATAAATGGTGTAAATCAGAAGTTAATAAAGCATTTGAAAAATGGAAAAAGAAAATACAAAAAAGTCCAGAAAGAATCACACATAAGCAGGACGACTTTGAAAATCACATGTCGAATTTATTATATACTTTAAAAAGAATAGAGATTTGTAGTTTTATGCACAATCCTTTTTCTGACATGCAGAGATTATGAACATGCTCATTTTACTTAGTGTTTTTTTTTTAATGGAAAACAGATTTTAAAAAGAGAAAAGATAAAAAGAATACAATGGAATAGTACTGTGTCTTAAGAAATGATTACTATAAAGTATTCAAATCAAATCAAGGAACTGAAGCAGAGTAAAATAAGGAAAAAACAGGAAAACACTATACACAATAGGTACACCTATGTAAATGGATTGAATGGAAAAAAATGGAACTGAATATTGTATAATTATAATGAAGATGAGTGGCCCTAGAAACGAGATAAGAAAACGTCTTCTCTTCTTTGCAGAGGTGAAGGATTATAGGTGTGGGACATTGTATATACTATCAGACTCAGTTGATTTGTTGGTTAATTTTTCTAAACTACTTCTTATTCTTTTTTATTTCTAAAAACCAGTTCTCTTTCACAAGGAAGGGCTCACTGAGTAAAATGAATAAAGTGTGGGAGAACATGTTCAGAAGTGATATTAAAAACAAAAAATTAATTTTTAAGAGCTTCTGGCTTCTTCATTTGTAACTGTATACTTTATCTTTGAGCAAACAGAACAGCTTTTTTCTTAGACTAACAAGGTGCCTCCTGAAAGGAGGCTTTTTTAAAGTATATTATGTATACTTCACTTCCCTTAAAAACTTCAAAAAATTTTAAAAGACTTGCCCAACTTTTTAAAATTTGGACAACTTTGTTTACCATTGTGACTCTTCTTTTGAGCCCACTGTTCTTTGAACCCACTAATTTTGTTTGTTTATATATTCTGGAATAAGAATCACATTTCACTTTGCTCAGACTGCTTTACTACATTTATCAGCAGTGTAGAATATAACATTGTAGTAATTTAAAAAGAAGAGAATAATACTGTGATTCTTATTTAGTTAACTGAGTAATATGTCATTAATATGGTTCAAAGTAGATCATGATATATTTAGAACAATGATCAGTATTTTATTTTGAAATTGTACAAGATTAACTAATTGGTAATATTAGCTGATCCATTCAAAAATTATACTGAATTTTGGGTTTGGAAACAATCCTGAGAAACCCACCTACTTCTGCTTTTAATTAAGATCTCAATGTTGCTTGTTTTGTTTATGTTTTCTCTTTTGCAAAATAAAAAATATATTTTGAAATTTTGATCATCACTTGGGTATTCCCACCCAACGCCCATATAATTAACCTTGAGAGAGAGATGTATATATAGGAGAATAATTTATAGAAATTAGAGTAAGGTAATTGAAAGCAAGAAAAAATAAACGTATTGATAAGATGATTATATTAGTGAGAGAAATCATTGTCTGAATCCTTACATGTGTGTTATATGTCTATATGTATGTGTGCATATTATACATATGTATGTGTGAATATGTTATCTTTTTTAGATATGGGAAAATGTCACCTAACCAAAGGCAAGCAGGCCTTAGAGATTAGAAGCAGTTTATCTGAAAAGAGGGCACTTACTGATCCCATACAACAAACATTATGTTCTCCAGAATCCTTGGTGCGAAATTTACAATGGGCCAAAGCACATGGTACAGTAATTTTTTGTAAAATCTTTCTAGAAATGTATTAATATGACTATATAGTTTTTTAATTGCTATTATTTCTTCCAACTTTATTATAAAAGCACTGTAGCCTTAATAGGGAACATAGAGTTGAATCAGGCTCTCAATTCATTTGCATTTAATTTCAGTATGATGTTGGACAGAGACTAACAGCCCTATAAGTAGAATGAACATATTATAATTGTTTAACTGGTCAACTCTTCATATTGAGGAAATATTTATTAAGCTAATGCATTATTTAGATCCTTCTCCATCTATACTTTATTCTGTTTAATTCTATGTTGGCAGTACTCTGAGGATTGGTATAAGAAGCAAAAACAATTTTGGACACTTAGAAGGGACCTCTGTACTATGTATAAATCTGTTATCATGGATAATTGGAAGTTAGCTATATTTGTTGAACACCCATAACACACTGTCACTAAATATAATAGTCTTAAGTAAGATTTAGATTTTCTCTAAATAAATTAATGTTAATGCACATTCAAAATGTAAAGTTCCATATAAATATTGTAGCCCATCCACAATGAAAAGTGGGTATTAGATGATTTCACAAACTGAATCATTTTTAAAAGTATCAAAACGTACCATATGCATCATTGAGCATTAATTCAACAAATATTCTTGAACACCTATTGTACTATCCACTTTCAGAGACATAAAGACAGTCAAACATGGTCCCTCCCACCAGGAAAGTGGTTTATCTAACCACTCAGTTAATCTAACTGAGGAGCCTAAAGTGTAATAGATGAAGTATGTGTGCTTTATCAAGGCTGTTTTAATTTAGCTTTTTAAATAATAACTTAAATATGCACATTTTTTTCAGAGCTTCCAGAAAGTATGTGTCTTGATTTTAAATCTGGTGTTCAGATTCAGCTAGGATTTGCAGCTGAGTTTTCCAATGTCATGATAATCTATACAAGAATAGTACACAAACCACCTGAAATAATGATGTGTGAAGCCTATGTTACAGATTTCCCATTTGTAAGTTACTCATTTCTCTTATTACCTTTTTTACAATATTCATTTATTGAGAAGTAAGATGCTTCCAATCTTATAACAGATATATGATTTTAGAGATAGAAGTGTCTTATGTTAGCGATAATGATCATAATTTTGAAAAATTGATTACCAAGCTATTTTGTTATTTAGTGTTTTAGAGTATAAAAAAATACATTAATTCAGAAAAGGCAGCCTTAAAATATTATTGTGTTCTAAAATGAGGTAATGTGAAAAATAAAATTTACTATAAAAATGGAAATTACCATGACTTTATATTTTAAACTCTGATAAATCTCATCTAAACCCACATCTCTTTGAGCCCTTTGGTGAAATACATTATAATAATTTGCTGGTACAATGGGAATCAGCCACTAATATCATTTCTAAGTATTTAACAGATGAGAAATCTGTTTTGGTATCTAAAGAATACAATAATCTTCTTGTTTGTTTGTTTTGTTTTTTTGGAAAGGGGAAAGCTGGGCAGTTGGAGTTAAGTCACTTGCCCAAGGTCATACAGCTAGTAAGTGTTAAGTTTCTGAGGCCACATTTGAACTCAGGTCCTCCTGACTCCAAGGCCGGTGCTCTATTCACTGCGCCAGCTAGCCGCCCCTACAATAATCTTTTAAAAAGAAAACTATATGCCTTTCCATAGTAAGTTCGCTTTTTCAAGACCCTAGAATGCTTTGAAGAAATAATTTACTTACTGTTAATTAAGGCCTTTAAAATTAAAGGTCAACAGGAGCCCCATGCACATGGCTTGGGCATGTAGGAAGATAATTGTAGCACCATTGTTTATTGATTGCATTTTCATTTTAATGCACATTAAGTGCTTGCTCTCTGGAAGGCATTGTAGAAGGTCTTTTTAGTTCAAGGTAAAGAATCATCTGCATATTACAAAATGTAGGCTATTAAAATGCTGTGTATCATTGTCCATGAAAATAAGTTGATGATGCATCAACTCTTCTCACCCTATTTTTATTATTCAAGTTTTTGATTGAATCTTTGTTTTAAAAATAGTAGTTTTGGTTTCCAATTCCGTTTTTCCTTGTATTTTTCTAGCATATTCTGTTAATAGGTCAGAGATTTACAGCTGGAAGGGACCTTAGACTCACGAAATCCAGACCTCCTTTTTGCATTGAGGAAACTAGGGCACAGCAAGGAAAAGTCACTTATCAGGGGCTCTCTCCTCCTGAGCCCAAGGCCAGTGTCTGGTCTACCACACCACACCCCCTCTGTACTAGAATTGTACCTGACACTAGGATTCTTCTAAGATTTTTCTATGGTATGAAATTGCTGGGTGATTATTACTGATTCGTCTGTTGACTGTCTCAAATTCTCTCAGGATCTAGATGTTGATCCAAAAGATGCAAATAAAGGAACCCCTGAGGAGACTGGCAGCTATTTAGTCTCCAAGGATCTTCCCAAGCATTGCCTCTACACTCGACTTAGTTCACTGCAGAAGTTAAAGGTAATTGTCCCCGTCCTTGAATTTCATGATTCATGAGGTCATATTTGGGAATGTGAATCTTTTGTTTGTCCACAGATACTTCAGTCGCTAATAGACTGGAATTTGTAGACTGATAATGGTATCCTGGATAAGATATCACTGCCTTGTATTCTGTGGTGGTTGCTGCTTTCTGTGTTGTAAACCTCAAAACTTGGGGCTGTTCAGAAATACTATTATCATTCCTTCTTTTATGGCTAAATTCTGCTTTTAAATATTTTTAGCATTCCTTTATCATTTCCTTGCTGAATAACTTCAAAATAAAGAATAATGAGGTGATTTCCAAAAGTTTAACAGAACGGTATTAGCAGACTCAGTTTTAGAATTCCCAGTACTATTCTGATCTTATTTTTCACTCTTCCACCTGTCTTTTGGGGAGAAATTTTCTCTGTGATTGAGTTTATTAGATCTCTGCTTAGTGTCAGTGTTCTACTTAAGAGTATTTGATAGCTCATAACCTGTTCTAGTTAAGTTTTCTTCCCCTCTCTACCTAAGTAGATTTTTTTTCTATTAAAGTTCCATTCTGATGTTTCATCATGGCATGGAGCAGCTGATCCTGAGTTCTTGGGGGCTAAGTGGGCAGAGCAGAAGTTTGGCCAAGTTCTTCTAGCCTGAAAAGCCTTTCAGTGCAGGCAGGACTAGTGATGAATTCTACATCTGTGGTGTGAGAACCAGCCTGGCTCAGTTTGGAAGAGGCTCAGTGTTAGAGAACTGGACCACCAGGGCTTAATTTTTATCTCATGAAGACCATCTACTAAGTCACTGAGAAGTTGATATTTGCATCAACTGGGGGAGAGTTCAGACTGAATAAGGCAAGGTCTTTAAAGTATTGAAGTAAGAAACAGGTTTTTATAACATTTTCAAACCACTTAGCCATTAAACAGTATAGTAGGTTCATATATTTAAGGTTGATTTTGGCATTGTTGTTCCTTTAGAAATATCTTTGGAGGGCAAGTTTTCTAAGCTGCAACACAGATTTTTTTATAACAATATTTAGGAAGATTGATTTGAGGGCTATATGATTCTGAAATTGGAATAATATTTTAACTCCAGAGAGTAGACACAGACTAACAGTGAAAGAAAAGGCAGCATCTGTGAATTCAGGGAAGATAAAAAGCATTTGGGAAATAGCCAAGAAGAGTTAGATCATGGGTTTGGAGACGGAAAATTATGGGTCCCAAGAAAAGAGATGGGAATTTTTAAATCTTATTTTTACTGATATCTTTTGTTTCCACATCACTTCATTTCCAAATATGTCCTTCCCCTGCCCTACCCAGAGAGCCATCTCTAGTAACAAAGAATAAAAAAAGAGAGAGAAAATTTTCAGCAAAATCAGCATGGCAGCTGTGCTGGACAGTATATGCAGTATTGAGGAAGAAATGTTTAAAGATGATGTATTTTCACTGTTCAAAACATTTTTCTTTTCATTTTTAGGAACACCTAATCTTCACTGTATGTTTATCCTATGAATATCCAGGAATGGAAGATACTATAGAAGAAAGACAGGAAGTGAATGTTGGCAAACCTCTCATTGCTAAATTAGATATCCATCGAGGATTACGAAGGAAGAGTTGCTTTCAGGCTTGTTTCATGCCAAATAGTCCTTGCCAGAACCCTACCCCCACCTCAGTGGCAGCTGAACATTATCATTCTTCTCCAGACTCATTCCATATTGTTTACAGTTCAGACCCTGATAACTCCGGTAATTGTCATTGCAACCAGACTCCATACAAACTTATTTCAAGTCACGGTGCCCAGAATTATTCATCTCCATTCATTAGAAGTAATGTACCTGTAGAAACAACTGATGAACTGCCATTCACTTTTTCAGAGCAGCTCACATTTTCTGAAAAATAACCATGTTAGTTTGTGAAAATAATATAACTCCTAGATTCCTGATACTCAGTCTTACTTGGGCATGCACTAAATATTTGGGGATTTTAAAGAAAAGGTGCTATTAGGGGAAGCTAAGTCTCCCAGAAAACTCAGGATTATCCTCTTTGAAATGTACATATTGTATAGTTAATTGCAAATATCCTTTTCCTTCACTTGAAGGGTTTTAAATAAGTTGGTTTGTACTGTGTAAATACAGGAATATAGTGTATATAGGGAGAAATAAAAGTGCTTTAAATTATGACTATTTCAAAGTAGGAATAATGGGAATGGAAGTTTTCAACTGAGGCAAGTATCCTGTAGATACTATTTTTAGGGCATGTATTCAAAGATACATTTATCTGATATCTATATTTCTTTTTTTTTTTTAAAGCAATTGGGGTTAAGTAACTTGCTCAAGGTTACATGGCCAGTTATTTCTGGGTGTGGTGCTGAGTGTCTGAGCCCAGGATTCGATCTCCAGGTCATCCCGACACTGAAGCCGGTGCTCTTACTCACTGAGCCACCTGGCCGCCCCCAAGCAATTGGGGTTAAGTAACTTGCTCAAGGTTACACGGCCAGGTGTTCCTGGATGGATGCTAAGTGTCTGAGCCTAGATTCGATCCCCAGGCCATCCCAACACTGGAGCCAGTGCTCTTACTTGCTGTGCTACCTGGCTGCCCCGAGATCTATATTTCAATATATATCTGTGGAAATACACTTATTTTGATTATCCTGTGATTTTAGGACTTTGTCAAAATTGCTAATGAATGAATAGTTTTACATACACGTCCTTTATAGAACAGTCTAAAATTTCTAGTCCTTTAGATAGTTTTATTTTTTAAAACATGTTGGAGAATATCACAACAGGGAGGGAAGGAATCCTATGGTTTGAGTCAGCATAATAGCAATCTGTATAAATAATCTAACCACGTAAGATGTCCATCCCCATAAGATATGCGTTCTTCAATGATCCCTCCCTCCAGCCTTATGAGTTTTATGTTAGTACTCTTAGTTTGATTCCACATAAACATTTTTAAGACTAATCGGGCAATAAGGATGCATTATTAAGCACCTACTAGATGCAATAAGTGGGTTTTTTCCTTCAAATAAGTTAACAATGTTCTTAGAAACTGTTCCATTTCTAACACTGGAGAATTTACCTGTGGAGCTGGGGCTCCACTAACTATCTCACACACTTAAAAGTAATTACTTTTGTTAAGAAAGAGAGTGGAGAATCAGTGGAACATCCTTACATCTGTAAAAAGAAAAGTGACTTTATTCGTTCCTTTTTGTTCTTTCTTATCTGCTACTTTTCAGTTCTTTACCTTTCACAGGAGGCAACCATGGGCTTGCAATACAGTCTTCTGGTTAAACCCACAAAAAGTCAGCTGACTGATACATAATCTATATCAAGATCACTAAGAGGTGGGAGGGGAAAAGAAGTTTAATTTCAGTAAGGGGGCCTGAGATTCATGGGTACCATAAGCAATGCATTCTCAGATTCCCAAAGCAGTTATTTCCTGGATGATTTTATAACATTAAAAACAAAAGTTTATGTGCTATAATATAAAACAAAATTAAAGTTTTCATCTTCATATGAAAAGTTCATAATAATGTGATCATTATTATTTTAGAAATAACAACCTGGCATTAGTTTACCAAATTCTCCTTTTGATTTTATTTGTTAACCTTTGTGTATATTTGTAAATTCTGTGAGGGACGAAAATGAAGGGTTTTTTTTTTTTTATTACTTGCTACTCAGAGTATATTATATGGCTTATTTGTGATTTTTTTTGACAATTTTAATAAAGAAAAATATATTTGCAACGTTAGAAGTACTGTATGCAAAGTTATTCACTATTTATACACATTGGCCAATTTGTAGCTTGAGAATAATGCAATGAATAAATCACTAGCATAAAAATAATTTATACGGCTAGGTGGTGCAGTGAGTAGAGCGCTGGCCCCAGAGTCAGAAGGACCTGAGTTTGGATCTGGCCTCAGACACTTCACACACACACACACACACACACACACACACACACACACACACACACA
>NW_027185664.1:4475162-4566850 GCF_028583685.1 Petaurus breviceps papuanus | reverse complement strand
ACACACACACACACACACACACACACACACACACACACACACACACAACTAGTTGTGTGACCTTGGGCAAGTTACATAACCCCAATTGCCATGCAAAAAGCAAATAAAAATAATTTATAAATTCAATAACTGTCTATATAATTTCCCTCTGAAATATGTCTCTGCATCTCAGCCATTGATTGCTAGGCAGTGTTGGTAATTACAAAGAGCCAAAAATGCTTACCACACAAAAGAGAATAAAATACTAAAACAAATGAAAGTTATTTTTAAAAGGAGGAATTTGAGTAAATAGTATACTTAATATCAACCTTATGGTCCAGCATTATGCCTTAAATTTGTATTCCATATTTTGTTGAATTAATATAAAAGTGACAGCATAAAAACATGTTTTAATTCAATATTAAATCCTTAAAATATATATAAAAATGGACAAGTTTAAGCAGACTAACAGGAGTAACTTTCAAAGTTGTCCTGCTTGTCGATGATTCCTCCTGGCCTCTCATCTGTTTCTAGGCATTTTTTAAAATTTCTTCAGTGATCCCATTCTCTGTCTTGTTTTTGGTAACCCTAAGCATAGCCACCTCCCTTGAAACTTCCCTTCCTCAAACTGATAAAAAAATAAAATGGGGCGGCCAGGTAGCACAGCGAGTAAGAGCACCGGCTCCAGTGTCAGGATGACCTGGGATCGAATCCGGGCTCAGACACTCAGCACCCACCCAGAAACACCTGGCTGTGTAACCTTGAGCAAGTTACTTAACCCCAACTGCTTTAAAAAAAAATATTTGTAACAAATATGAATAATTAAGAAAAACACAGCCCTCTGTTGGCCGTGGCTAAAATTCTTGACTAAACTTTAACAAAATTGTTCTGAAATCCTGTTTTCAGATTTTTTTCCAGCTTATGTATTAAATTAAGTGAATGGATTAGATGATCCTGAATTTTAAAACATTATGAGGCTGTAGATGTATACCTCCCTTCTTGTTACAACAGATTTATTACTGAGCTTATAAAAATACAGCACATAAACTTTTAGATGATGAATTTGAATTAAATGGAAGTATAGTTGATGATTATAATAGGACCAGCATTTCTCTGACCCAACTTCTTTTCTCTTACTCAACACCTAAGAAGGCTTTTCCCTGAAAGAAGACTATGCTGGCCTGGGCCTGATGGACTCTGGCTTCCTGGTTATTTAGTCATAAAAATTGCCATTTAAAAAAAAGTAACCCTTGATCTGCCATACCCTGATAAGCTATTGACCAGACAGATGTCCAGAGTGAGACAAGGAGTACCAAGTTAAGGGTACTGTATCCTTGCTACAAAACAAACAAAAAGTTCAATGACTTGCAAGCCTCATTTCATCCCAGTATGAAACCTGAACTAAGAGGGTGTGACATTAGAGCCTCCTCTAATAACTATTTTTAATGTGCTAGAAATAGATTAGGTAACACCTGCATCAGCTAACTTCCTGAACGTTATCCTTTCGTGGTCAGCTTTGTTGTCTGCCTTATAATCAAAATGTCACTTCTTTCAAGAGGTAGCTATATCATTGCTAAAGAAAGGACTCTTCCTTGGTGACTTGTCTTATGTTTCATTCCTCTAGGGAAGTCTTTTATACCACAACATGCTATGAGTTACCCCAGGTGCTGGACACAGAATATGGAAGGTTGTGGTGAAGAATTCATGTTACTTGGCCAGTAATAAGATGTGGCTTTGGAAATACTTTCTGAGCCCTTTCCTTCTGTTTCAGGCTTGCCTGGTTCAGAGGTTATCTCTTTTTTTTTTAAGATTTTTTTTCAATTAAGTATTTTCTCTCTTTTACCCTCTCACTCAATAATGGAAGGAAGGAAGGGAAGGAGGGATATAGAAAGACCTTATAATAAGTATGTATAGTCAAGCAAAAACAAATTCCTATATTAGTCATGTTCAAAAATATAACTCATTCTGCATAATTAATCCATCAGGTGGATAATATCATATTAATGTTTTCACTGAGCAAAAATCTGCCTTACCTTCCTCCCATCTCACCCCCCCCATTGAAAAAAGAAACAAAGTCCTTGTAACAAAAATGTGTAGTCCATAAATTCCTGCACTGATCGTATAAAAGAAAAAACCCAACAACTTGTCTCAAGTTGTACTCTAGGTCAACTGCCTCTATCAGCAGGTGAAAGGCTAGCTTTTTTGAAACGTCGGTGTTTGTATGTTCTATTTGCTTGATATAGTAAAGGTAGAACTGCATATTGAATTACAAAACAGCCAAATTATAATTTCTTTCGTAGCCTAACCAAAAATCCTAATAATTTTCCTTTGAGAAATAGAAAAAGTACACATAAGAAATAGCAGGGAGGTTCTATATGAGATAGGAAAAAGGAATTATTAACAGAAGGAGGAATCATCATGGAGGTGTCATTTCAGTGTTTTTTAAATGAATTTAACTGGCATGAAGTGAGGAAGGGGCATAGATCACAGTCCCATGGATGAAAAAAAACATCCTTCATGATCTTGGAATAGGTTAAAGCAGGGGTGGGGAACCTGTGGCCTTGAGGCCACATGTGATCCTCTGTCTCCTCAAGTTCAGTCCTTTGAATCTAAACGTCACAGAACAAATCCCATAAACAAAAGGATTTGTTCCATAAAATTTGGGCTCAGTCAAAAGTCCACACTTAAGCACCTCGAAGACCACATGTGGCATTGAGGCTACAGGCCCCACCCCTGGGTTAAAACCTTTACTGTGGAGAGGTTACCAGTGAAATCAACCAACAAAGCCCAAATTATTCAGTAATAGAATTTTTGTAATAGAATAATAATTATTATGGTAATATATAATAACATTAAAATAATAATAAAAAGTAATAGAACATAAATTCCTATAACCTATGAATATATATTTTAAAATCACTGCCTACTTTCCCCCATTATCATTTTAACTCCAAAATTAAAATTTTTATCTTTGCACTAGTTCAAACCAAATTCACCATTTCTATGGTATGAACTTTTAAGATAATAAGGAAAATAATGTATTCTGTGCCAATACTTGTTACCATAGCAACAACTCCTTAAGTAATACATTTTTCCTGTTGAGAAAAAAAAAGGAAAGAGCCCAAGAGAGAAGTGAGAAGATTTCAGTCATAATGAATCTTGCTTTGCTTTGTTTGTCATTGTAGTTAGATAACAAAGTCAATCATTTGGAATGTTTCCCTGGAGCATATGATAAATGAGCATTGCCCTCTTTAGCTTTGTAGATTTGGAAGTTTTTCATTGAACTGAAACCCTGCTTTGCTTCCTTTTTATCTATTTGGGGGAGACAGGGAAGGACTGGAAAGAAAATCCAAGTGGGATCATTAATCAATTCAAGTGGGGGGGGGGAAGCTACATATTGTTAAAGACTAAAGAAAGACTTTGTTGGAATTTTAATCATTTAGCATTTTAGAAGTAATGGTGAACAAACCAGTTGCATGTATCACTGAGCTTCCAGGATCTTGATGGTGTCCCAGCCATATCCTGTGGAGTAAAATGGCATTGCTTTTTTTTCACACAGTGTATAGCTGCAGAATCTTATTGGAATTAATTTAATATGATTTGAAATGGATTGTCTAAAAAGAATGGAATTTGACAGCTCTGCTTTGGGGAAAATCTTAAGCCCTATTCTCCCAAATGAAGGCCTTGCCTTCAAGACAATTATGATTGCCTGCATTATGAGCCACATTTCAATTTGTTGAAAAGTGAAGGATCTCACAAAATAGTTTGCTCCCAAAGCCCATTCCTATCCCCACTACCACCCCCAAAAAGATACATTTTGATTTTGTCACCTTTAATATATGTTTGTTGATGGTGTTTAGTCGATTAATCATGCCCAATTCTTCATGACCCCATTTAGGGTTTTCTTGGCAAAGATATTGTAGAATTGTCATTTTCTGGTCAAAGAACGAGTCCCTTAATATTGAATTTATGTGGGTTTTTTTAATGTGAATTTGTATTGAGGAATGATTAGTGTCAGAATTGTGGGAGAGTTCTGGAAAAATGTGGACTATTTTCCTGATAAAGGGATATAGGTTCTGTGGATTTGCTTAAGTCCCTGTTTACGTGTTCAAAAGTTCTCTTTTTTTTTTTTACTCATCTGAGAAAGTATTTTCTTTTTTTTAAATTTATTTATTTACTTTTTAGTTTATAGCATTCAGTTCCACAATCCCTTGAGTTTCAAATTTTCTGCCCCTTCCTCTTCTCCTTGCTCCCTCCCATGGTGGCATGGAATCAAATATAGGATCTACAAATACCCTCACATTAAACACTAGTCAAGTTGTAAAGACAAATGGAGTGAACAATGAGAAAGAAAAAACAAAAAAGAGAGAGAGAGAGCAAGTGGTTTGCTTCAATCTGCATTCAGACTCTAGTTCTTTCTCTGGATGAGGATAACCCTCTCCATCATGAATTCCCTTGGAGTTGTCTTATAGCCCTGCATTGCTGAGAGGAGCCCCGTCTATCAGGTTAGTTGTCACACATACAACGTGTCTGTAATTATGTATAAAATTCTCCTGGTTCTGCTCTACTCAGCATCAGTTTATATAAGTCTCTCTAGGTTATTATGAAGTCCGTCTGCTCCTCATTTCTTATAGCACAATAGTAAGAAATTCTCTTTAAAATGGAACTCTGGCTTGACCATGCTGATTGCCTAGTGCCTTTATATTATTTCCTATGCCCAAGGAATTCTGTTATCTGGCATTCTGCTATATCAGGTACCTTTGCTATCTAGCATAGATTATTTACTAATTTTCAGAGATCTAGAATTTTTAAAAAAAACTACTGAACTAATAAAATTATAAGAAGTTGTGGTTTAATCTTTTTTCATATTCTAAAAGTACTTCACGATCCCAGAATAACTTGGGACCAGTGAGAGGAATATTATTGATTACTGAGCTATCATAACAGCAGCTTACTTTAGGAAGACCCTTCAGGTTGGCAAAACAAACGGCTTTCTTCAGAGAAATTGTTGCAATTACCAAGGGCCGCTACATCACATGGAATCAGGAAAACCTAAGATCAAATACAGTTTCAGACTTACTAGCTGTGACATTCCCTCCACCCCACCTCAGGCAGATCTCTCTCTGCCTTAATTTCCTCATCTGTAATATAGAGATAATAATACAGTTATCCCTTCCACAGTATGGGGGCTCAGGGTGTGGCACCCCCATCATCTGGAAACTCTGCATAAAATGTTTGGCCTTCCCTATGTACCAGAGAAGAAATCTGATTTCTTTTTTCCTTTTTTCTTAGTACCTTATTGTAAAATTTGGGTTAACTGTTTGGTCATAGACTCTGTGGCATCTGCTGGCCTTTGTATATCATCTTCAGCTTCCACAAAACTCCCCCAAAATTCCCATTTAATTTCTTATGAGGATCCTCAATCTATCAAAACCACAAAGGGGAAAGTCACAATGTGGAAAGAATAATTGTAGTATATACTTCCCAGACTTATTATGAGAATAAAAAGAAATAATATTTGTAAAGTGCTTAGCAAACTTGAAAGCACTGACTGAACACTGATTATCATTAGCTCCCAGTCTGGCAGATGGAGGATGTGTTAATGCACCAAGGAGTCTGGGTTACAGGAAGTCAGCTAGCAGAAAGTGAATTCTAGAAATAAGTGAATTATGGGAGGTTACAAATAAAGAGGGAGGCTCCTGCCTCCTACCTCTTACCATATGAGTCCAAGACATACCAGCTTCAGAGGCACAAGCCTGATGAATAGATATATAAGATCCCATCGGAAATAAAATGGCAGTATCCCATAAATGTGAAGGAAGGCATGTTAATGGCAATGCTTTCATTATTCATTTTCCTTGTCTTGGCTTATGAATGAACTGCCACCTAAGAGATGAACAAATAACTGGAGACAAACAAATATTGACAGATTTCCCTGAAGTGAACATAAGAGTCAATAATGAGTCAAAATGAGTTTTAAGGTGAAGTGCTTTAACTCAAAGTAGTGACACATTTGTCTTTTTACTTAGGTTTGACATATTTTCATAAGATGAAAAATATCAGGCCCTGGAGTCAGGAGGACCTGAATTCAAATCCAGCCTCAGACACTTAACACTTACTAGCCGTGTGACCTTGGGCAAGTCACTTAACCCCAATTGCCCTGCCTTCCCCCCTCAAAAAAGAAAAAAGATAAAAAATATTAAAGTACCCAAACTGACTGTTCTCTAGCAAATGCTAACTAGGGTTTCAGTTGTCCAATATGACCTCAGTCAGAAATAACACAATATGGGGGGAGGTGGGAGGGGGGCAGCTAGGTGGTGCACTGAATAGAGCACCAGCCCTCGAATCAGGAGGACCTGAGTTCAAATGTGACCTCAGATAGTTTATACTTAACTAGCTGTGTGACCTTGGGCAAGTCACTTAACCTCAATTGCCCTGCCTTCCCCCCTCCAAAAAAAATAGTGTCATGGGGTAACTTTCCCAATTCAAATATCATCCCCCACTCCTTTCATGTTTATGATTATATTAATGGGGAAAATGTCAACCAACCTAGGTTTGAAATAAGGCCTTGGACACTATCTAGCTGGATTATCATGGGCAGGTCACTTAACAGTTGTGTGCCTCAGTGTCCTCATCTGTAAAATAAGGATGATAATTCCTATAAGACCTGCTTCACAGGCTTTTCCTGAGGCTCAGGTAAGGTAATGTGTATAAACTGCTTTGCAGTCTTTAGAGCACCACATCCATGACAGCTAGTATTATTATTCTCATCTCGTTCTATATTTTTCAAGGAAGTTCAGATAGAAATGGTCCAGGACCAAGTTGCTATCATGTTATTATTCGTTTAAATTTAATAGGTGGCATAGTGGATAGAGCACAGGATCTGGAGGCAGGAAGACCAGAGTCCAAATCCTTACTAGCTGTGAGACCCTGGGCAAGTCACTTAACAGCTGTCTGCCTCAGTTTCCTCATCTGTAAAATGGGGGTAATAATAGCATCCACCTATTTGGAAGACTTTGTAAATCTTTTTTTTTTTTTACTTTATTTTATTTTTCTTTTTTGGAGGGAGTAAGGCAGGGCAATTGGGGTTAAATGAATTGCCCAAGGTCACACGGCTAGTAAGTGTTAAGTGTCGGAGGTTGGATTTGAACTCAGGTTCTCCTAACTCCAAGGGTCGGTGGAACAGTGCTCTATTCACTGCACCACCTAGCCGCCCCAAGGCTTTGTAAATCTTAAAATGCTACACAAATGTTAGCTATTATTATTATTGCCATTAATGATAGTAATATTTTATAGACTGTTGGTCAGGTAAATAAAATGACTGCTTCTGTTATTATAATTTCATTTTCTAATGTTGAAAAATTAGAAGAAAATATAAAGTATTTATTATCATAATCAACTTGAAAACAATCAAAATATTAAAAAATAGGAGAAAATATAAATTATATATAATTACACAATTATGAGATTGTACTATTATCACTATTATTCTCATCCTCATCTTTTTTAATGGGATTTACATAGAAATAGTTCTGGAACAAATTGTTATGCTGCCATTATTCTTTTATAATTAATGTCCTCCATATTACTGCACAGATGGATACAAAAAAGACAAATTTTTTTGTAGTTGAATTAAAGTATTAGGATGTAAGCTTATCCTCCGCAGTCTCAGTGAGGATATCCTCAGTGGAGCTGCAGTAGCTGTCAGGACAGCAGAGACATGTGCCTTCTCCTGCCCTCATATGATGTTCATCTCCTAGTTAGGGCTCTATGTAGGGAACAAAGCGTTTTGTTCCATGTAGCTTGAAGATTGTGAAGACTGGGTAGGCCAACATCTTTAACTTCAGATCTTATGGATCAGCGTTAGATCTGGGCAATTGTGGGCAACGGTTCAGTCAGTGATGATGTCAGTTCATATGATCATAGATTTGGAGCTGAAAGGCACTTTAGACATCGTCTAGTCCAGCCCCCACATTTTACACAGAAGAAAACTGAGGTCCAAAGAGGTTACATCACTTTCACAAGGTAATACAGGAAACACACGTCTGAGCCAGAATTCTAACTCAGGTCCTTAACTCCACATCCCTATGCCTGCTCTTTCCTCTGTGCCATAATCTCCTTCCAGAACAGTTTAGAAGGTTAATTTCTCCAGGATATTTTGAGGTTGATCTTTGTAATATGCGAATCTTTCAACTGACAAAACATGAAAGATAGTGACATGTATTGTTTTCCTTACAAAATCTATATAGATCCACCAAACCCAGGCTCCCTAAGGATAACTAATGACCTGATCCTGAATCGCCATCATAAACCCCTGTGCTTCTAAAACAACCCTGCACAACTTCACCACTTTGTCAGTGCTTTGTTTCCTGGAAACTTAACTCAAGAAGGCCAGTGGTGTGTACCCGTTATCAGCCTTGACTATTTCTTGGTGAAGTATAGTCTCTGTAGGTTTCTTTACCTCTTTTATCCATGTGCACTAAGAAGGTCTATCAATCCTCCTTTTTGGTTGCAAAGTATTCATCTTTCTGTAGGTGCCTATAGGACAATGAACCCTGTGTCCGTTTTTTTTTTAATATTGTTCAGATTTTTATTAAAATAATTTCCAAATTTCTTATGGTCCATTTACAGTTTTAAAAACACATATTGACTTGTTTTAAGTAGATGTAAGTTACTTTACATCTATTCTACTAGTTCAGCTTTGATTTCAAGATGTCAGTTAAGTCTCTTTATGTTCGGCCACACCCTTCTCTGCAGTGTCTTGCCTGGAGGAGACCATGATGTCTGTAGCATTGTCCATCAAAGCGTCAAAGCGAGCTTATCCCCAAAGAGGAGATAGGAGAATGTGCCTCCTGCTCTTCTTTGCCTCATTTTCTACCTGGCTGCTCTCCTGAATTTCATGATTTCTGCAAATTCATCATTCCACAAGAGGAATTCAACTCTATAACCTGCATCTCCTCAGATAATCTCCCACTCTGGCTACAGGACTTTATCAGTTTCCCAGTGCCAATACCACCCCTGCCAGAAGTGGGGAACAGACCCAGCACACATAGAATACTATGTAGGGAGACAAGGCCCAGCCATGTACTTTTCAGAGCACTGAGAGTCATAGCAAGAGATAGGACCGTCATCTCTGAAAGTAGTGAAGTGGGTAGAGAGAGAGGGAGGCAAGAGAGCTGGGGCAAGAATTCTGTGAAAAATGTGATCTCCCAGATCTAACTGGGGCCATACCACTCTAAGCACAGGCTCGAAAACCATGAGGGTCTAAAAAAAATAAAGCAAGAAATAAAAAATGAAATTATAAATAAAATAAGAGTTCAGGAAGAAAAATAATTGAAAGGAGACTATATAGCCTAGAACAGAAGGTAGTAAACCTTTACCAAATCATGCATTCCTTGAAAAACAGAATGTAGTGAACAGAATTCAATGACTACATGAGACAACAAGGATATAAAACCAAAGTCAAGATGTTAAAAATTAAAAGAAAATAGAAAGTATTTACTATCACAATCAACTTTAAAAACCAAGTCAAAATATTGAAAAAATAGGAGAAAATATAAAGTATCTAGTATCATAAACAATTTACCTGGGAAACAGGTCAAAGAGAGACATTTTAAAAATCACTAGACTTGCCTTCTTCTCTTGGCCCCTTCTTGGCTGGCTGGAACTCTCTGGGCTTCTCTTCAGGATCATGCTCAGTCTGGCCTAGGGCTAAGTCTCAGTCCTATCACAGGACTCAGGGACTATTGGGCATGACTGGAACTATGCAAGTGCCATATGGCAGCTTTCTGATCCCCTCTACCCACTCCAAATATAACCAGGCAGAGAGATGAGTGAGGATTCCCAAAGTTTAAAACCCCAGCAGCTGAAACAGAGAGGGACATTCTTGATAGAATATCTCTCAGTTGATGACTGAAGACCACATTGTAACTGAATTGGAGGACCACATTTTCCTGTTCCATGAGTACAATGACATCAAGGATGCAGGCCAGATGTTACTCGAAAGGATTCAATTCAGAAGAAAAAAATCTTTGCATCAAGTATCTCTGATACTGATATCTAAAATAAATAAGGAACTAAAACAAATATATAAGACAAAAGCTATTCCCCAAAGAACGTGAACAAACAGTCCTTAAAAGAAGAATTATAAACTATTAGCAATACTCCAAATGACTAATAGTAAGAAATAAAAATCAAAATAACTCTGGGATTTCACCTTACATGCAACAAATTGGCAAAGATAATAAAAGATGGGAGTGGTCAATATTGGAGGGCTTTTGAAAAGACAGGTTAATAAAAACACTGCTAGTGGAGCTGTGAATTGCTCCAACCATTTCAGTAAATTTGAATTTTCTAAGAAAGTAACTAAAATGATCATACCCTTTAATCCCAAGATCTTATTCCTAGGCACATATATACCCCAAGTAGATGAATGATTTTTTAAAAAGGTACCATATACATCAAAATAGCTATAGCAGCACTTTTTGCAGTAGCAAGGACCTAGAAAAATGTACATGATTATCCATTGAGGAATGGCTGAACAAATTGTGCTATGTTAACATAGTAGAATAATACTGCACTGTAAGAAGCAGAGACTATGAAGAATACAGAGAAACATGAGAAGACTTATATGAACTGACACAGTAAAACAAATATAACCAGGAAAACACCACTGTAAAGAATAATAAGAAACAAAACTAAATACTATGAAATGATTATGGATGTAATATATTTGCAGCTTATAGACAATCCCTCCTGTTCTACATTGTAAACAGAATTGCTCATCGTATTTTGTATTTGCACCTTAGTTCAGAACTTTTAGGAAAGAAATTATATTTAATAAGTTTGACCCTAAAGAGGAGATATGAGAATGTACCTACTGCTCTTCTTCACAGGGACAGCAAAACTATGGCAGTAGAATACTGCACATAGCATTAGACTGGAAGATTTGGTTTTGTCTGACTGTGGGATTTTTTTTTCTTTTTTTATTCTTTGGTATATAGAATAGCTCTCTGTTAAAGGGAGAGAGGAGGATATACCAGGAAATGAGGGTGATATGAAAATAAAAGATATAAATTATAATTTTTAAGAGAAAAAATCAGTGGGGTCCATAAAATCACTAAATTATCTATTGACATATGAATACCACTACTGGACCTACATCCAAAGAGAACAAAGATAGAGGAAAAGTATCCATGTGTACAAAAAATATTTACATTAGTTTCTTGTAGTAGTAACATTATATGAAATGGAAGTAAACTGGGAGCCTTTTCAGTAAGATCAAGAATAAAGTAAGAACTTCTAAGGGGCGGCTAGATGGCACAATGAATAGACCACCAGCCCTGGAGTCAGGAGGAGCTGAGTTGAAATCCGGCCTTAGACATTTGACACACTTACTAGCCATGTGACCTTGGGCAAGTCACTTAACCCCAACTGCCATTCCTCCCACTCCAAAAAGCAAAAAAAAAGTAAGGACTTCTATTATCCATCATCACCATTATTATCTACTAAAATAAAAATAAACCAAGAGAATAATCACAGGCAAAAGGAAGTAAAATTATTGGGATTTTTAATAAATTATATGATTATCTACTTAGAGAAGCCAAGAGATTTAACTAAAAAATTAATTAAAGCACTAACACGAGCAAAGTAGCAAGATATATGATAAACTCACATAAATTGCTATCTTTCTCTGTATATTACTGACAAAAGTCATTCCAAAGAAATAGAAAGACACATTCCAGTCAAAATAAAGAATGCTTTAAAGTATTTGGGAGTCTATTTACAAAGATACAGTCAAGAACTAAATAAATACAACTATAAAATATTTTGTTGTTGTTCAGTCATGTCTGACTGTGACTCCATTTGAGATTTTCTTGGCAAAAATACTAGAGTGATTGACTATTTCCTCCTCCAACTCATTTTATTGATGAGGAAACTGAGGCTAATAGGGTAAAGTGACTTGCCCAGGGTCACAATACTAGGAAGCATCTGAGGTCAGATTTGAACTCAGGAAGATGAGTCTTCCTGATTCCAGGCCCAGAACTCTATCCATTGTGCCATATAGCTTTGCATAAAACTATGGAAATAAAAATTTAAATAATTAGACAAATAGTAAGTTCCCATGAATAAGCCATATCAATACAATAAAAATGACAATACTGCCCAAATTACTTTACTTAGTCAACCAAATTACCAAAATATTACAGAGCTACAGAAAATAAAAGCAAAATTTAGCTAGAAGAACACAAAATCAAGAATTTCCATGAAAAAAAAGTGGGGAAGAAGAGAGTAGCAGTAGCAGTAGCAGATCTCAAACTATATTACAAATAGTCATTATCAAATAATTTGGTAATTTTTTAAAAGGTCAATCAATGGAACAGATTATATACCCAACATATAGAAGTAAATATAGGGTTCAATAAACCCAAAGACCCCAGCTGCTGGGGGAAAAAACTCATTATTTGTTTTTTGTTTTGTTTTGTTTTTAGTCTTTTTTTCCAATTATTATGTAAAGACAATTTTTAGCATTCATTTTTACAAAATTTGGAGTTCCAAATTTTTCTCTTTTTCCCTCCCCTCCCTTTTCCTAAAAAGGTAAGCTATTTGATATAGGTTATATATGTGCAATCATGTAAAACATATTTCCATATTAGTCACAGATGTGAAAGAAGAAACATCAAGAGGAAAACATACACACACACAAATGAAAATAGTTTGCTTCAATCTGCATTCAGACTCCATCACAGTTCTTTCTCTAGATGTGGATAGCATTTTCCCATCATGAATCCTTTGAAATTTTCTTGGATCACTATATTTCTAAGAGCTAAATCTTTCATAGTTGATCATCACACCATGTTGCTGTTACTGTGTACAATGTTTTTCTGGTTCTGCTCACTTCACTTTGTATCAGTTCATAAAGTCTTTCCAGGTTTTTCTGAAGTTTGCCTGCTCATCATTTTTTTTTTTTTGCTTTTTGGAGGGCGAGTGGGGTTAAGTGACTTGCCCAAGGTCACACGGCTAGTTTTTGTGTTAAGTGTCTGAGGCTGGATTTGAACTCGTATCCTTCTGACTCCAGGGCTGGTGCTCTATTCACTATTCCACCTAGCTCATCATTTTTTATAGCACAATAGTATTCCATTACATTTATCTACCACAGCTTGTTCAGCCATTCCCCAATTGATAGGCATCCCCTCAATTTCCAATTCTTTGCCACTGCAAAAAGCTGCTATAAATATTTTTGTACATGTAGGTACTTATCTTTTTTATGATCTCTTTGGGATACCAACCTAGAAGTGATATTGCTGTATAAAAGGGTATGCACAGTTTGATTGCCCTTTGGACATAGAAGAACTGTGGAAATACTAGAAAGTAGTCTAGCAAAAGTTAGATATAGATCAACATCTTACACCATATTCCATAAGCAGCTCCAAATAGATGTGTGGCTTTGATTTTTAAAGGGCGAAGGGTACATGTAATGGGAATGTAAATTTTTAAGATCCTCCCTGCCCCTAGGCTAAAGTGCACCTGGAGCCTGGGGGGGGAGGCTTGTTTTTCAGTAGATACTTTTTGATTGGCCAGTGGGTCCAGAAGGTTGTTACATTCTCTGAGCCAGGAGAAGGCTATATAAACCCTGATTTGAAGCTTTGTTTTGGGGCTCACTTTGAGAAGTGTTCTGTGATTTGATCAGATGAGACTCTGGGAAGCCGTTGTTGAGAGCCCCCCTGGCTTTGCAAAACCCAGATGTTGATTTGGTATGGATGTAATGGTTGGACAGTTTGGAAACTGTCTACTTGATCTGTTTCTCCATCTTGATAATTCTGTCTATATACTCTGAAGTTCGGGGTGCTGACCTTTTTTCCCTGAACTAGGTAAAAGATACATATTTGACTGATTAAAGTAAGCTTGTTAACCCATTTTGAGTTGCTTTCCTTTAACAAAGCAGATCCAAGAACCTGTGTTGGCAGTGACCCTGGGGAGGCTTGGGGTGCTTGCCGCTACAGTACATCATAAACAAATTAGAGGAGCAAGAAAGAAATTACCTTTCAGATCCATGGATAAGGGAAGAGCTTATGACCAAACAAAGAAGAAAATAGGATAGGAGAACATAAAATGGGCAGTTTTGATTACACACAATTTTAAAGTTTTTGTACAAGGGTAAAGGTAAGTCAAAATCACCTCAAAGTGGTTAGCTGTTTATCAGGTAAGAACACTTCTCAAATATTTCAAAACTTCCCTCAGTGTGACAGGAAGTTCTAGAAAGCCTTTGCATTAGCTGAGGGACTTGGTTATGTTCTCTGGGACCCACATAAAACCATTTAGCTAGTCTTATTAGAAATAAAATAATTACCAAGGAAAGAACATTCCAAATTCCTGAGAAGAAACTGTGGTGGGAGAAATAGGGGAGGAGGGAATACACTTCAGCCTCTTCCTCCTTGCCTTCATTCATGAACCTTATGAACTTCAGAGGGTCTGGAGGATTTGAGGCTTCCCCTATTCCCAACAGCATCCTAGCAGAGATGCAACAAGTCTTAATGGAAGTGTGTGCATTAGGAGACAAGGACAGACTAGAAAGAGATTCAAAGCTCTACAAAAAGCTTAACAGAGAAATACTACACCATATTTAAGGAGGCTTCTAGGGACTGTAAGTTATTGTTTTGCTACATGTGTTCTCTAACTTTGAGTCATTTCCCCCCTAAACTTTGTATGTACTTGTGAGAAAGTATGTCACAGACTTTTGGGGAAATGTTCATGCCAACTATTATTATGATAACATCTTAGTAAATATCCCTTTCTAAAAAATAATTGTATAACTAATTACTGTCCACAGATATCCATTGCAGCATAGCACTAGATAAGACATCTTTCAACCCCTCCAAGCTATCCCTAGACTCTGAGGAGATAAGGAATCAGCCTTGTGGGGCTTCCATTTATTGGTGCAAGTGGGAATTGAGATAAGGATCCCCAGAGTCTAAACATACTAATCAAATAAAATGAATAGACTTAAAATTAGCAGAGAAACAGTTAAGTAGGGGAAAAAATCTTGGCAGAAAATTTCTCTGATAAAGGACTTATATTTAATATATATAAGAAACTGGTTTAAATGTGTAAGATCAAGAGCTACTCCTCAATATATAAATAGCCTAAGGGTATGAGCAGGTAATTTTCAAAAGAACAAAACTAAGCTACCAACAAGCATATATGAAATGTTTCACTAATAATTAGAGAAGCACAAATTAGAGACAACTCTGAGGTCCCACATCACACCCATCAGATTAGTAAAAATGACCAAAAAAGAAAGGAAAATTAGAATTGTTGGTGGTAGCAGCAATACTAAGGCATTCTTAGTAGACTTGTGATATGGTGTGGTCACTATTAGGCCTATACTTCAAAGAGATCAAAGAAAGAAAGGATCCATATGTACAAAAACATTTTTAACAGTTTTTTGTAGTAGCAAAGAAGTTGAAACCAAGAGAATTCCTGTCAACCAGGGAATGATTGAACCAATTATGGTACATGATTTAGTGGAATATTCTTATACCATATGAGATAATGAAAGGGATCACTTCAGGGAAACCTAGGAAGATTTGTGTGAACTGATGCAGAATAAAGTGAGGAAAACTAGAAGAACAACTTGAAAGACTTAAGAATTCTGGTCAATACAAGGAACAATCATAATTCCCAAGAATCAGTGATGAAGCACACTTCCCACCTCCTGACAGAGAGGTGATGGATCAAGTTGCAGAGTGAGAAGTACATTTTTAGGCATGGCCAATGACGAAATATGGTTTGCTGGACTGAGCATATTTGTGACAAAGGCATTGTTTTTCTTTGGGAGATTGATAAGGAAGAGGGGAGCTAGGGACAGGGTTGTCCCACTAAAAGGAAAGAGGATCCTTTAAACATATAAACATGTTTGAAATGCATAGAGGAGAAGAAAAGGAAGTACAGAAGGAAACAGAATAATTTTAAAAGTAACGTTGAATTTATTACATATATACACACACATAGATTTTAAAATAGTATATATAACTCATAGAAATTTGCAATTTGATATACAATCTTCTCTTTCTATTCCACTGTGGCCATGGAAGTTGATTTTCATTAAGTTTAGAATTTTTTAAATGAGAAAAATAAATGAAACTTAATTAAATTGTTGTTTATATAAATTTATTTTAAATAAATTATATAATTAAATTCTTAAAACCAATTAAGTAAAAATTAATGAATAAAATTGGTTCCATATCAATAAAACTATATAGAATGAGAAATTATAGAGCTAGTAAAAAATAACAGAATTCCTCTACAAGCCAATAATCTCAAAGGAAATAATGGCGGGGGGCCAGGGGAGGAAGGGGGAAGGGAGGAAGGAAATGTGGGAAGGAAGGGGTCTTATGAGTATCAGACTTCAGACCATATTATAAAGCAGACCTAGGGGTGGCCAGGTGGCTCAGCGAGTAAGAACACTGGCTCCAGTGTCGGGATGACCTGGAGATCAAATCCGGGCTCAGATACTTAGCACCACACCCAGAAATAACTGGCTGTGTAAACTTGAGCAAGTTACTTAACCCCGATTGCTTTAAAAAAAAAAAAAAAAGCAGACCTGTACAACTTGGCAGTAGATAGGGGACGAAATTAAAATAGGCTAAACTTCTTTGGGCCACAGATAGGTTAGACTAGAGATAGACTGATGATGAGTTAGTTGCCATGGGGTCACATGACAAACAGGAGAATGTGTGGGAGAGTGCTACATTTTTCAAGGGCCACTGAAATTCTTTGATGGCTGGCCCATAGGCTATATGTTGTTCAGGGCTGCTATAGAGCAATAATCATCAAAATTATTTAGAATTGCTTAAAAATAATTTTGTCATATAGGAGAGGGAGGTATTGAAAAAATAATCCACTCTTGGTGTCAATTATACTAGGTATGCCATTGTAAAAAAGTAAAATTAACCAGTATGCTAACAGTGTATATTCTTATAACCCCCACTTCTCTTTCAAATGAAGGCAGCATCTCCTTTTCTTTTTTCAGGGGCCCAAATGGGTCATTCGTTACAATTACTTAGTGTTTGGATCTTTTTTATTCAGTGTTCTTTTTATTTCCATGATCATAGTCATTGGATAGCTTATTGTCCTGCTCATGCTTCCTTCACTCTCTTCATTCATATAAATCTTCCCATGTTTCTCTGAACTCTTCATAGTCACCATTTCTTACAATACAGTAATACTCTTTTGTGAATGTGTATATGCCACAATTTATTGAGCTATTCTCCAAACTGATGGGAATGCTTTTTACTTTCAATATCTTACTACCACAAAGAGTGCAGCGATGATTATTTTTTGCATATGTGATGTCTTTTTTTTTCTGTCTTATCTTACTGTTCTATATATACAATGCTAGAATCTCTGGGTCAAAGGATAGGATCAGCTTGGTCACTTTTCCTGAAAATTCCAAATTTTTTCCAGAACAGTTAGACCAATTCACAACTCCGACAGTGTACTAGTGTGATCATTACTTTAAATTGAATTCACCAGGTTATTCTGTTGCCTAAGTAACAGGTGTTGGCAATCAAAATTGCTTACTATTTTTCTGAGTTGAAGATAATGGAGTGGAACCTAAGAGCCTGACGGATCAGAGATGCTGATTTTTAAGTCTCCTCACCCCACTAACCAGGCTAACTAAATAGCTAGTTTGATGTGGTCATAATGTACAGTACCTCTCAACCACCCTTCTAATTGACCGAGGCAAGAACAAGATTAATGTTGAAATTCAGTGAGAAAATTCTAGTTGATCCCCCATCTGAGAATATAGTAAAGAAGAGCTATGCATTGGCTATGGCAGACAAAGCTGAGAAAATTAAGAGCATGGGGCTGGAGTGGGAGGGGTGCCTTTTTTATATGGGAACTGAAAGAATTGAGAGAGGAAAGTATTTAGAGAAATAGAGGTGATGATGGCCTTCCAGAATACTGATATGACACTTTGGTTTTATAAAGTACTGTGCTTCCAAGGAGCTCAGAATTCTCACGTTTTTGCATCTGCGCTAGTGCTTATAGCATAGTCTTAAGGAATTGGTTCCAACTGAGATCTCTGGGCTATACGTTTTATGATGCATCCCTAGAAATGTCTATAAACAAAAATTGGCCTCAGTTGAAGGACAGATTTAATTTGTGTCCCCTCTAGGTCACTTAACCACTGGGACCTAGTGGAGGGAAGAGATAGGGGTCATGCTGCCCTGCAAAGTTCACCCAAGGGAACACACTGAAAATAGAAAGTCCTCTCTTCCTAGCTGCCTAGCACTTTCTAGCCAGACCCCAGTTGTGACCTTGTTGATTCCTCCATCATCACCATTCCTCTCTGTCGTCACTTCCCTTTGCCTCTCCTTAATTCTATTCTGAAATAGATAGTCCAAAACTCAGGTCATAATCCACCAGATTCTTTCATATATAGATTTGTTTTCTTTTTATGAATTTGATGGACATCAACAAACACGAACATTTCCATATACAAATAGACTATAAATCTAGCATGTGCCGTTTTTTAAGGTATATGTCAAATTTAGCATGGTAGTACCAACACTATCTTTCTTGTTTGTGTATTTTGAGACATTTCCTTGATTCTTCTTTCTGTTTTTTTTTCATTATAACTATCTCCCACTCCCACAATATTTCTCAAATAAAAGTTCTCTCTTATAACGAGTATAGTCAAGCAAAACAAATTTGTACTATAGTTCTCAGGTTTGAAAATGCATGTGTCATTCTGAACCTCTAAATCTTCACTTCTCTGCCAAGAGGTGGGAAGAATGTGTCATTGGTCCTCTGAAGTCATGACTGGTCATTGCACTGATCATAGGTGTTATATATTTCAAAGATATTTTCCTTCATGGTGCTATAGTCATTGTATAAATTGTTCTCTTGGTTCTACTTACTTTCATGCAAGTTTTCCCAAGTTTCCCAGAATTTCTCCCTTTCATCATTTCTTTTTTTTTTAAGCAATTGGGGTTAAGTAACTTGCTCAAGGTTACACGGCCAGATATTTCTGGGTGTGGTGCTAAGTATCTGAGCCCGGATTCGACCCTCAGGTCATCCCGACACTAGAGCCGGTGCTCTTGCTCACTGAGCTACCTGGCTGCCCTCCTTTCATCATTTCTTATAGCAAAATAATATGCCATAATGTATTTAGTCATTTCCCATTTTATGGGCACTCTCCTTGTTCCTAGGGTTTTATCTGCTTCAATAAAGAGGCTACTATAAACATTTTTGTACATGTGAATTCTTTTCTTCATTCTTTGATCCCTTTGGGGATGTATGTTTAGTAGTGGTATTACTGAGTTAAAGGATCACAATATATACAATCATCAACTTTGTGGGTATAATTCCAAATTACTTTCCAGAATGGTTAGGCTGCTCTTCACAGGTCCACCAACAGGGAATCTGTGTGCTTGTCCCCCCAACATCCTTCTAATAATCGTCATTTTCCCTTTTCTGTCTTTTTTTGTGTGTGTGCCAATCTGAGTAATATGAGATAAAACCTCAGAGCTGTTGCAGCTTGCATTTACTTTATTGGTAATGATTTGAAGCATTTTTCATATGATTGTTGGCTGCTTGCATTTCTTCTTTTGAGAATTTCACATTTATAGCCTTTGACCATTTATCTATTGGGTGAAAGGTTCTTATCTTTACATAGTTGCATCAATTCTCTATATAGTTTTGATATAACTTGCTCAGAAAAATTTGCTGCAAATATTTTTTCTTTAAAAAAAATCCAAATAACCAAAATTATCTCTCCTTTCTACCTCCCTTAATTAAAAAGGGGGGAAATTCCTTATAAAAAATATTCACAGTCAAACAAAATTAATTCCCATGTTGACTATGTCCAAAAATATATATATTTTTGTATCCATTTTGTATCTTGAGTCTCTAGCAGGAGGTGTGTACCCTGCTTCCTTACTGGTCCTCTGGAATTATGGTTGAGTATACAAAAATCTTCTTTTCCCAGTCAACTATTTCCCTTCTAATTCTGACTATGTGATCTTGTTTGTGCAAACTGTGTTTAATTGAAATTGTCCCTTTATCTCAATCTAAACTATTTCTGCAATAAATCCAACAAAGAATAAAGGTCACTGTTCTCTCCTCTAGACAAGACAGGTAACACTTTCTTGTTCAGGGGTCCCATGGATTAAAGAGTGGGTCAACAACAACGAAACCAATACTTGTGATGAAAATGATCTGTATTATACATATTTATTTCATGGATTTTATCTATAGGAATCAGATGCTGTATGTTGGACAGTGACACGTGGAGACAGTGAAAGTAAAGAAGGTAGTAGTTTAAAAAAATAAAAGTCTGAGCCTTATCCATACAACCAACCCACAGACACTTTCCAGAATCACCAAGACAATGGAAAATGTGTTTTCCTCCCCTCCATTTCCAAATTTCAGGATGCCCATTTGTGACTTCTCTTTGCCTTATGGGTTGTCTTTGTTGATAGAGGATAAGTGAGGAAAGGGGCAAAGGTAAAGCCATGGGAATTCATGCTCCAGGAAGGGGTTGAACTAACTGACCTCTGAGCTCCCACCTGACTCTAAGAACCTAATAATCTTTAAGGGAACCAGAATAAAGAGACTCCCTTAAAAATGATACCTAACTTTGAGAAGGGTTTGACATTTATTGGAAATATCTTGACTAACTACTCTTGGTTTTTCTGGGAAAATTTATCAAAGAGAAAGAATATTAGCTCAAATTTCCCTTGAGAACTTTTAAGAGCCTGATCTGTCTAAATCATCCCCCCCATCCCTTATAAAAATTCTAAGAAAGCGAAGTTCAACAAATGCTCAACTAATATCTATTATTAGCTAGAATATTAGATTTAAGGCAGATGTATTATGTAGTTTAGTGCCTTTTTTCTGTGTTGTATATATGCATATGAGGGACATTTAAGTCACTTGTATAATCAATGTCTCACACTGACAGCCATAGGGCTTGGATCATAATATTGCTGTTTTTAATTGATTACAGAGCATAGCAGTTATGTGTCACATTAATACATAGGCTTTGTCTAACAACATATGCCTCATTCCACACATGTCATTGAACACTTTTTTGCCAAGAGGAAGGAGGCAAGCTTCAATATTTCACTAAAGTCATTATTAGTCACTGCAATGATCAGAGTTTTAATATCTTCTGATGTTCTTTTCCTTAACTTTTTTTGGTCATTTTGTAAGATGTTCTCCTGGTTCCATTACCAGAAACTCCCTTCTTTCCTCTAACACCAATGCCACCCTGGTGCAAACCCTCATCCCCTCTTGCCTGGCATATTTCAATAGTTTGTCAGTTGGTCTCCCTGCCTCAAGTCTCCCTCCTCTCCACTTCATCCTCCACTCATCTGTCAAAGCACAGGTCTATCACATAACCTCACCCCAACCTCTACTCAATAATCACGTCCAAGATCAAATATAAAATCTTTTGTCTGGTATTCAGAGTCCCTAATACCCTGACCTCTTCCTACATTTCTATTCTTCTTATATTTTACTCCCCTCAGCATAATTTTTTTTGTGTGTTCAGTCATGTCAGATTCATCATGACCCAATTTGGGGATTTTTCTTTGCAAAGACATTGGAGTGGCTTGCCATTTCCTTCTCCAGCTCATTTTACAGAGGAGAAACTGAAGTAAACAGGGTTAAGTGACTTGCAAAGGGTCATATAGCTAGTAAATGTTTGAGGCCAGATCTGAACTCAGGAAAATGAGTTGGCTTGATTCCAAGGCAGGCATTCTATCCACTGAGTCACCTAGCTGTACCTTAGTGTAACATACAAGCTAGTAACACTGGCCTCCTTGCAGTTCTTTAAATAAGACACTCCATGTATTTACTCCCAGCAATTCCAGTGGGGGTCCCCTGTTCCTGGAAAGTGCACCCTCCTTGTCTCTGCCTCCTGGCTTTCCTGGCTTACTCCAGGTTTCAGGTAAGATCCTGACAAGAAGCCTTTCCAAGTCCCCTTAAGTCTATTCCTTTCCCTCTGAGGTTACCTCCACATTATCCTGTGCATGACTTGTTAGCACATAGTGGCTTACATTCTGTCTCCCCATTTAGACTGTGAGCTTCTTGGAGCAGAGACTGTTATCTCCTCTCTGTGTAACCCTGGTGCTGAACACAGTGCATGACCCATAATAGGAAGCACTTGACTAATGCTTGTTGACTTGTCTTACTTGAAAGTGTCAGTCTTCTTCCACATCCTCCTAAATGCTGGATCCATTCGCCAGGATGGTCGCTGGGTCCAGATCCAGAATCCCTTCAACGTTGCTGCCTTTTCATCTACAGAGTTGCCCCACAGAAGCATTAACCAAACCCTTATTGGGTGCTCCTTTGTCCATTCAAAGAAAGTGAGGGAAGGAAACTAAACAACGTCAAATTCTACATTTCCTAGAACTCAGGTTTAAATAAATCCTAGATCCATGTCTAGAAAACTTCCGGGGTCAGAAAAACAATAGGTTTGCAGTTAATTATTATTGTTTTATCATATATCATATTCTAGTTATTGTTCTGGACTGAGCTCACCTTAGGACAGTCCCTTGATAATTTAAATTTGATACTGGAATGAAATGGGACACCCATATATCATTCAACAAGTAACAATGTGGTTTCCTTAGAGCAGGGGAGGGATATTCAACAAGGATTTGAATCTGGCACACTGTGAGTTAATTCAACCAAGCAAAGCTTCTCAGTCTCTAAATCACTCATTGGGGTTCGCCAGCCAAGCATCACAGCATCCCTGGAGCTCCACATGGCTGTCTAATATTCAGGTGTCCAGGAAGTGATGACAACAGCCTCAGTCTTTAGTTCCCTGAGATGATTAAGTCTCAAAAATAGTTGTGATGCTTTTAAAGGAAAAATTAGCCTAAATTCCATGGGGGGCAGGGAGCTAGGCTATTTATCCCACCACAGTAATAATGTAATATACATATTTACCAATTCTACGCTAATAGCCAAAAGGCTATTATAGCATCATTATATATAATAATATAGCTATTATAGACAGTGTATGCACGTCTACTTCTCTGCTGAACTGACGCCATCATGTTGAAGTCATGTGACTAATGCTCACTGAACTATAGGGAGTTTAAAATAGAGCTCTGGCTCTCCAGTGGTTGGAAACGAATGGGGTACATACACAAATCCACACAGGCTTTGGCAATGAGTCAGTGCCACCCTGTAGAGACAAGCAGAACTGAGGAAGAGAGAACCACAGATTCTCTGAGAACCACAGAGAAGACTACTTCTTGCCATCTGGGCAACGCTCTAGGGAAGGGTGTTTTGGATCAACAACATTGACTGGTTACTGTCATACTAAGTCACTGCACCATCAACTCTGCATAGTTTTTCAGAGTACTGAAGGAGCAATCACTTTTTAAAGTTTTTTTCAATACCCTGAAATATAGTTCTTTCAGAATCTTCTGACTTAAATTCATAGTGTTTAGCTAGGTTCTTTCTCTCTTCACATTTCTTTATCTGTCTTGGATTTCAACTCCATGTCAATTCTTTCTGCCCTATCATTGCCCTTTTATTTTATTTTTAATTTTTTTCAATAAGAAAGCATTCATTTTCTATCCCTATCATCTCCTTTCATCAGAAGAAAAAAGAAAAAAAATTGTAACAAATACACATAGTCATTTCCACTTGAACATGACCCTCCTTTCACAAATCTCCTTTTAGGGGTGCAGGTTTACATTTGTACCAATAATATTTTAAGACACCCAATAGAAAATGTTTCTGAATCACCCTGAGAATCTCTGCAACCACCAGATCAATGTCTCCCAAAGCAGAGCTTAGAGCTACTTTCAAGAAGATTATGTCATTGAAAGTTTCCAGGGTCACCTCAGAAACAAATCCCAGATTAAATTACTCTTCTTTACTCCTAGTATACAGGAATCTATCGTCCTTTCCTTCCCTGGAGAGAAAGGAATCCAGAATTCAATTCAGCCGGTATTTATTATTAAGCATTTATTATTATACTACGTGCAAAGCATTTGTGCTAGGTTGTAAGGATACAAAAACAAATCTAGTGTAGATAAAATTTAATTCAGTTCAAGAAGCCTTTTTAGGTGCCACCTAGGTGTGGGCTGCGTTCGGGTGGAGGGGGGAAAAAGTGAAAGCCCCACAGGGCATCACATAAAGTGTAAAGCAGCCACCCAGATTAAAAGGCTGCCCTCTCTAAATCTTGCTCTAGGTTGTTTTGGGAAGAGGACTGAGATGAGATCAGAAGGGTCACTGGAGCCATAGAGGATGAGGGTGGAGGAAAGAGGAATTTAAAAGTGTAAGAACCACAGGACAAGTGCAATTCCAGGAAACAAGGCTTAGTGGAATTGGCAAGCATGAGCGTTCTCCACATCCTTGGTTTCTGGGAAGCCTTTCAAATACTCAGCCAAACGTGGTGCTGGCTCCTCCTTACTGGCGTTGAGGAATGGATGGCAAATTGCACTGGATTTTTAATTGGACTTACCTCTTTTCTTTAAAAAGAAAAATGGAGGTTGAGTTAGCTGGAAGGAAACTGTGTTCTCATGCGCCCCCCACTGGCCCACATGTGACATTAAGCCTCTTTACACTCAAGAAATCTCAGATGCCTGAATGGGGAAATGAGGTCATCTCAAGTCTCATTAGAAAGTCAAGAAGAAAATAAAAACCCAAATGTTTTCTTTTTGTGCGTTGGCACTTTCCCTTCTGTTAATAAACTGGAGGATTAACAGTAGTGTTAGTGAGAGAAAAAGAAAACAGTGAAATGGGAATTTGGTTTCTAAAAGCATAAATTTAGAGTGTGAAGAGACATGAGAAGTAATCTTTATCAACTCCCTCATTTTTCAATGAGGAAAAGTGAAACCCTGCCCAAAGCTGAACAATTAGCAAGTGTCAGAGTCGAGGCTAGAACCCAGGATACTCAGGGACACAAGATTCTGGCTACCAGGCTGGGCGACTTTGTTAAGGCGAGGGTCAATTGGATCATCACCTTAGCTGGCACTTATCTACCCAAACATCTCACTCCATTCCCAATCTTGAGGGAGGGGGCAGAAATATGAAGCCCAGTGGCAGCTGGAAACTGGCTACCTTTCTCAGAGGGGACACAGAACCTCACTGCACTCAGACCTCAGACCCACAATCCTCTTTCCTGTTATAACTCCCCAACATCCTCCTTTCCCTGCCTAAGTATTACCTGCCCTTTCTATCTGCCATAAATTGAATATGAGCATGAACCTTCATGCATCATCTACTCCATTAGAATATGAGTATCTTGAAAGTAGAGACTGTCTTCATTTTTTATTTGTGTCCCCAGTTCCTAGAAACTTACTTCACACATCGGAAATATTTAATAAATGTTTTTCAGTTCCATTCCACTGACTGAATCCCCACTCCCTTCATTTCCCTTCTGTGCTCTAGTCTTATGTGCAAAGCACTCAGAAGGGTCAGCCACATTTTGGAAAGGTTAAAGATGGAAGGCTGTGTCTTTACCATCCTTGCTACATGAAAGGAGGGCTCATTCCTATCGACACCTCCCACCCCCACCCCGCCCCATATCGTATTACCTCCTCTCATATAACCATTGTCCTGAGAGATGAGAGGACAGGGGACTAGGGATATGTAAAACTTTGCTTGGAGGTCAATAATTATAATTTACCTTTTATTGATTGCTGTTGTTCAATCATTTTTCTGACTCGTCATGACCTCATTTGGAGTTTTCTTGGCAAAGATACTGGAGTGGTTTGCCATTTCCTTTTCCAGCTCATTGTACAGGTAAGGCACTAAGGCAAACAGGGTTAAGACTTGCCCAGGGTCACATAGCTATTAAGTTTCAGAGGTTGGATTTGAATATATGAAGACGAATCTTCCTGATTCCTGGCACTCCATCTACTTACTATATACTCTATTGATTATAGCAATGAGAATAATCTATCCTCTCTAATTTCTTTTAGTAATTTGTAATTATATTATCATTTCTATTTTTTTCTATGAACTATTAGGATTCACTATTAAACTAAAGGGAGAATGATTTAATGATAAAAATGAAATCATCTTAAGAGATCACTTAATCCAAACTCCTCATTTTGCAGTCAAGGAACTGAGGTCTGGAGGGGGAAAGTGGCCAGAGACACACAGACTGACAATAGCAAAACTGAAATTTGAACCCAGAATTCCTTGGTTCTGTATTCTTGCCATTGTACATTATTTCTGAATTCGAAAATGCATAGCCTCTAATGTGTTAAGGGCTGGGTGTTCCTTAGTCTTTTTTTTTTTCTTTTTCCTACCATGGAGATACTGAGCTCTGCCCTATCATTCTAGGATTTGCAAGGGAGGCAAGGGTCCAGGCTGTCAATTACAATTATTCTCAACTTGTTCTCTAAGGTTCTCCAAGCTGTGACTTCCAGCAAAAGGCAGGCCCTTCCAAAATCATACTGTTCTCTGGTTTCCATGCCAACAAGAACTGTGCTGGGCAACTGGGCTCCTTCCACCAGGTCTGCCAGGTTTTCGGCAAATTCACCCTCCTCGGTCTGTAGAAAGGTCTAATGAATTATAATATGTCAGAGCTGGAAATTGCTTTAGAGAGCATCCAACCTAACCCCATCTTTTGATAAAAGAGGAAAATGAAGTCTCCAAAATGAATGGGATGGGCCAGCAAAACCTTAATTAGAAATTTTTGCACTTGGGGCAAGAGATAGGAAACACATTTTCATATGGACACTGGGTAGTGGAGGAAGATAGAGATTTCAGAATGCTGATATGACAGATATTGGGAAATGAGCTTATCCTAGGAAATCATCTTCTAATCTAATCCAATAGGTATCTTAAATAATTTCCTAAGTATTTATTGTGTGCTTACTCTGTGCAAGGCACTACAGCTGCAATAAAGTCCCTGTCCTTAGAAACTTAAAATCTACTGGAATGCGGGCATGCACATTTGTGAATTATTAAATGCAAAGTTTGAGGAGAGGGCCCTACCAGCTAGGGAAAACAGGAAAGGGTTAGACCAGGAGTGGGGAGCCTGCAGCCTTAAGGCCACATGTGGCCCTCTAGGTCCTCAAATGCAGCCCTTTGACTGAATTCAAACTTCACAGAACAAATCCCCTTAATAAAAGGATTTGTTCTGTGAAACTTGGATTCAGTGAAAAGATCACACCTGAGGACCTAGAAGGCCACATGTGGCCTTGAGGCCACAGGCTCCCCACCCCTGGGTTAGACTGTAGGAGGAAATAGAACATGAGATTAATCTTGAGAGAAGCTAGAGATTGATTCTAAGGGGCACAAATGAAGAGGAATATAGAAGACAGTTTGTACAAAGATGTGGGATTGGAAGATGGACAGTTAGCGACCACCAAATAGGACATTTTGACTGGAATGTAGAGCGTGGGACAGGGAGCAGTGTAAAATCATCTTGGAAGGTAAACAGGTGTCCAACTATGAATGCTTTTTAGTGTCAATATGAAGGATTTGTTACTTTATCCTAGAGGCAGGGAGGACTCATTGAATATTCTCAAGCAGGAGAGTGACATGATCAGATTTATGTTTTAGGAAGTCTGGAGTCAGGAGTACAAATGGGAAGCTATTATTCTCCAATTACCCAAAGGATATGAATGGACAATTTCAAAAGGAAGAAATTCAAGGTGTCTAGAATAAGAAAAAATTACTCTGCATCATTAATAATTACAGAGATGCAAATTAATATAACTCTGGGGTTCCACTTCATAACTACCAGATTGTCCAAAGTAACATAAGAGAAAATGACAAATTTGGAAGGAGCTGGAAGAAAACTGGAACATTAATATACTGATGGTGGAACTATAAATTGGTCCAGACATTCTGAAAAGTGATTTGGAATTATGCCCCCAAATTCACCAAACTGTGCATACCCTTTGGCCCAGTAATACTACTACAAAGAGATCAGAATAAGACACAAAGGGTCCATATGTACAAAACTATTTACAGCAGCTCTTTCTGAAGGAGCAAAGAACTGGAAACTAAAAAGGTGCCCATCTAATGGAATTGCTGAATCATATAAATGAAATGGAATACTTTTGTTCTCTAAGAAAAGACAAAACTAGGTAGATTTGCCTGAACTGATGCAGAGAGGAGTGAGAACTATGAGAACAATTTATACAATGATAACATTGTAAAGACATACAAGCTTGAAAGACTTAACAACTCTATCCAATGCCATGATCAGTAATGATGACAGAGAGCCAATAAGGAAGTAAGCTGTCTACCACTTAACAAAAAGGTGCTGGACTCAAGCTTCAAAATGAGGCTTTAAAATTTTATTTACTTTTAATTTATGGAATAAAGCAAGCATTTCCATAATATAGTAAAATAAAAAAAGATGACTTGCAAGAAACTGCAAATCTATTATGCATAACTTTCTTTTCCTTTTAAATATGTAATAAAGTTATCATGTAAATTTCTTTTTTTTCTTCTCTCCCCACCCCCTGCCCTAAAGATGGATATCATTAGACACAAATATATATATAGATATATAAAATCATTCTATACATACTTCTATTTACTAGTTCTTTCTCTGGATGCAAATAGTATCTTCCTTCGTGTGTTCCTTGTTAATTCGGGTATTTATAATAGTCAAAATGACTTATTCACTCAAAGTTGTTCTTAAAACAACATTGTTGTTACTATATACAATGTTCTCTTGGCTCTGCTCATTTCCCTCTTCAGTATTTCATGCAAGTCTATCCGTGTTCTTCTAAGATCATCGCGTTCATCATTTCTTATAGATCAGTAGTGTTCCACCACAATCAGATACCACAATTTGTTCAGCCATTCCCCAATTGACAGGCATCCCTGCCATTCCAGTTCAAAAGGTAGGAAGAAGACCAAGAAAGATAAGTTTCAAGAAAATTGAGGGAAGAAAGAGTATCCAGGAGGAGAAGGCCAACAGTGTCAAAGACTGCAGAGAGGGCCTACGGATGAGGACTGAGAAAAGGCTATCAGATTTGGCAATATAGCATTTTAAAGGGGGAGCGTTCACTTTTAAGAAGATATACAAGTATCGTGTGGTCCCTATGAGTCATAGCAGAAACCACTGTAGGGGAGAGAACCATTCCATTCCACCAAGGGACCCTTGTTCTGAGCTCCTAAGGGTATCAATCCCATAACTGTTCATCATCTTCCCAGGCATGGCTTATATTTGTATATAGTTACTTACATATTTGTCTTCTCTCATTCAACTGTGAGCTCCTTAAAAGCAGAGGATTTGTTTGTTTCCCTCCCCACCCCCTCCTTAAATTTTTGCATCCCTAGGGCTTAGCACACTGCCAGGCACATCATAGACACTTAATAAATGGTTGATTATTGATTGACTAATAGGCTCACATTAGCTTCAAGGGTTTATCTCTCTCTACTAGATCTAGGGCACTGACTGTGTATGTGTCTATACTAATAACATTATTATTTGTTATCCTCTCTCTGCTTACATGTTCTCTTATTAATGGAAGTTTGAATTTTCTTTTTTTTCATTTTTCAAATGCTTTATTAGCTTCTGATTTATATCATTTACTTCCACCAGATTTTGAGTTACAAATTTTCTCCCCATTTTTCCCCTACCCACCGCCCCAAAATAGCAGTCCCACAAGATATCCCCTCCTCCAATCTCCTCTCTCCCATATTTTCTCCCATACCCCTTTTGACTTTTCCAGTGCATCTCTATGCCCCAGTGCCTGTATATCTTATTTCCCAATTACATGTAAAATAGTATTAATAATAGTGTATATATATGTATATGTATATATATATTGAAATATTTGATTTTAAAACTTTGAATTTCAGATTCATTCCCTTCCACCCTTGTCACCCACCCTTACTGGGAAGACAAGCAGTTCAGTATAGGTTGTACATGTGTAGCTAATGCAAAACATTAACATAGTAGATATATTGTAAAAGACTGACTATATTTCCTTGCCTCCTATCCCACCTCCCACTTATTCTATTCTCTACTTTGATCCCATCCCTTTTCAAAAGTGGGTGCTTCCAACTTCCCTCTCCTGCAGCCTGCCCTCCCTTCCATCATCCCCCCTCTCATCCCCTTCCCCCCTAATCTCTTGTAGGGTGAGATACCCTATTTAATGTGTATTTCATTCCCTCCCCGAGCCAAATTCAATGAAAATAAGTTTGACCCTTTGCCTTCCTATTCTTCCCCTCCATTGTAACCATTTTCCCTTGCCTCTTCTATATGAGATAGTTTACCCCATTCTGTCTCTCCCCATCTCCTCTCATTATATTCCTCTCTCACCTCTTAATTTCACCTTTTAAATATCATCCCTTCCTATTAAATTGGCCCTGTGCCCTCTATCTATGTATACCTGTAATCACACACACACATTCACATATGTATTCATATACCCGTATGCCTTCCAATATGGATGTGTGTGTGTATATATATGTATATATATATATATATTCCTTTCAACTATTTTCATACTGAGAAAAGTTTCATCAGTTACAATTATCATTTTTCCATGTGGGAATGTTAATAGTTCAACTTTGATAAGTTCCTTATTGTTTCTTTTCTGTGTTTACCTTCTCATGCTTCTCTTGCTTCTTGTATCTGAATGTCAAATTTTCTATTCAACTCTGGTTTTTTCATCAAGAATGCTTGAAAGTCCTCTATTCCACTAAATAACCATTTTTTCCCCTGAAACATGATACTCAGTTTTGCTAGGTAGGTGATTCTTGGTTTTAATCCCAGCTCCTTTGCCCTCCGGAATATCATATTCCAAGCCCTTCGATCCCTCAGTGTAGAAGCTGCCAGATCCTGAGTTATCCTGATTGTGTTTCCACAATTTTCAAATTGTTTCTTCCTGGCTTCTTGTAATATTCTCTCCTTGATCTGGGAATTCCAGAACTTGGCTATAATAATCCTAGGAGTTTTCTTTTTGGGATCTTTTTCAGGAGGTGATTGGTGGATCCTTTCAACCTCTATTTTGCCCTCTGGTTCTAAAACATCAGGGCAGTTTTCTTTGAGAGCTTCTTGGAGGATGATTTCTAGGTTATTTTTTTGATCATGGCTTTCAGGTAGTCCAATCATTTTTAAATTATCTCTCCTGGATCTATTTTCCAGGTCAGTGGTTTTTCCCATGAGACATTTCACATTGCCTTCTATTCTTTCATTTGTTTGGATCTGTTTAAGAGCATCTTGATTTCTCATAAAGTCATTAGCTTCCATTTGCTCCAATCTAATTCTGAAGCAATGATTCTCCTCATTGAGCTTTTGAGATTCTTTTTCCATCTGGCAAATTTGGCTTTTTACGGCATTCTTCTCCTCATTGCCTTTTTGAGCCTCTTTTGCCATTTGAGTTAGTTTATTTTTTAAGGTGTTATTTTCTTCAGTCAGGCTGTTGACTCTCGTTTCGTAATTTTCTTGCATCATTCTCATTTCTCTTCCCAATTTTTCCTCCACTTCTCTTATCTGCTTCTTAAGGTCCTTTATGGCCTGTAACCACCTCATATTTTCCTTTGAAGCTTTTGGTGCAGGAGTTCTGACTTCACTGTCTTCCTCCTGGTCCATGCTTTGCTCCTTTTTGTCCCCAAAATAGGAGTCTAATGTTGGATTCTTCTGTTTGTTTTGCTTCCTTTGCCTGGTCATGTTGCCACTCAATTATTTGACTGGGCTTTTTGCCACAGTAGGACTCTGCCACCAGACAGGGGAGCTTTGCACCAAATGCTGGGGTTTTCTCAGATGCTGGAGGTATTAGTTGGGTGCCCTCTCTGAAGCCTCCACACGCTCTGGCAAGCTGGTCACACACCCCAGGCCCTCCACCCTAGACTGCAATCCAGATACAAGCAGGTTAAACCAAGAATGATTACCCCTCAGACTGTTGCTTGGTCCCCCTACACTCTGCAGGCCAGGAGCTAAAGCTGCCACGTGGCAGCAGCTGTCCACACTACACTGACTTCTCACTTTGTCCTTCACATCTATTTGTTGATAAGTCTGGAAATGGTCACAGCTGCTAGTGATCTGGAGTCCCTCCAGCCTGCGGCTGGTCAGGCCCACCCTGGGACTAAAATCTTGGCGTGGCCGAGAGCACTGTTCTGGCCAATTCCTGCTGGCTTGCAGAGCTGTCCTCAGTGGGAGGTTATCTTCTCTGTGTCATTTTGTGGGTTCTGTAGCTCCAAAGTTTGTTCAGAGCCCCCTTTTACATGGATTGGAGGTAGTGAGAGACAGAGCCCCCACGGAGGTCCTGCTTCTACTCTGCCATCTTGACTCGGAAGTTTGGACTTTCCAAGGCTATGATTTCAATATTCCTGTCTTGCTTTTAGGACTTCCAAATGGAGTCAATGTGCATTCTTTCTCCCCTCACCCTTCAACTGTACTTTCTTCCCTGCTACATAGATCCAAACCTCTCTTCTGACAAGCCAGCATTAATCACCCCAGAGGAGGACCTGAAGGTCAATGGATTTTCTCTTATATAATGAAAGGGGGGAAATGGTAGCACTGAAAAGATGGTGAGCAATGGGGGAGAGATAGTTTGTTGGCTAAAAAGAAGCAGGTCATTCATACTGCAGGATACAGAGGCCTCATTTGAATTCTTCCCCCTCATGGGAAAGGAGGAGAAAAAGGACTGATGAATTTGGCAGGAAATGAAGAGCTGCTTCTTATCCCAGAATGGAGACAGGGACAGGGAGATGTTCTAATATAGTGTTTGCATTGTCATATCAACTGGTTCTGAGCTCTTGGCACCCCACAGCTCCATCCAGTGTGAGCAGTCCATAAAAACCTCCAGTACAGGTCCCAACACATGTAATCCCCAAAAGTTGAATTGAAAAGATGTCGTTCAGTCATGTCTGACTCTTCCTGATCCAATGATGGGGTTTTCTTGGCAAAGATACTGAAGTGGTTTGCTTTTCCTTCTCCAAAGGATTAAGGCGAACAGGGTTAAGTGACTTGCCCAGGGTCACATAGCTAGTCCAAGGATAGATTTGAACTTGGGTTTTCCTGATTCCAAGGCTAGCACTCTGTGCACTAACCCTCACAGCTGCCTCCATCAAAATGTTACCAACTTGTAAACTCAGAGATAGTGCCTGCTCATGTGTCTCATCTCCCTAGCCATACTATCTTGGTTACATTGCTACTGTTGCAGCCAATCTGAAGTTAAATAATTCCTATTTATGACTCAAGCTATGGGACAAGGTGCCCTGATACTGCAAAAGAAATTCCCCATTCAGAAACATGTCATTTGAACTTCATGTCTCCAGAAAAGTTCAATCCCTGCCATGGACAGACAAAAATAAACTTGCTTCTTTGGGGGAATTTCTGCTGGCCTAAAACATTTTTCAGTGACCACATTTTTCGGTAACTACTTATAAAGCATCTGTTATGTGTCCAGCCCTGTGCTAGGCAATTAGGAGGAAATGGAAGTCCATGATAGAGGTCTTACTGCCTCCAAAGCCTGAGCTTCTGATTGGGGAGAAAACAATGACATAAATGGAACAATTAAGTGCTAAACATAACACTGTAGTGTCTGGTGAAACCCCTGCTGGATCTGAATTCAAATCCCACCTTTGTCCTTGTGTGACATTGGGAAGTTGCTTCACCTATTTGGGCCTGTTTCCTCATCTATAAAATGGACTTGATGGCTTCTAGAGTCCCTGTCAACTCTAAATCTGTTCCTGAAATGTGAAAAACAAATTAATCAGAAGCCTTCGTGGAGGAAATGGGACAAGAGCTAGGCCTTGATGGATGATCAGGATTTAGGAACCTTTCAATAACTAATTCAGCCCACCACTAAAGTCCTATTCTATGTTTCATTATTGTGCACTAGTGACCTTGAATTCTTAGAGACTATGCCAACAGAAGCTGACAAGCTGAAAGGATTTCTAGCACTGACAAGCAATACATCTAGTCCTATCTGGGAACCAGTCTATCTAAGTCTGAAGAGACTCATCCCTCACCCTAAGGACTGTCCCCAGAAGGATGGTGTAGTGCCGTGGTGTCAAATTCAAATACATGGTGCCACTAAATCATACAATCTGCTAGCATATGGACTTAGAAAACCACATATTAATATTATCTGTGTTCTATTGTGTTTTTATTTTGTTAAATATTTCCTCAATTACATTTTTTTATCTAGTTCCCCATTTGAAAGTGTTGCACAGTGTCACTGGCACAATGAAGCCTTCTCGTATGTGTCTGCCACCTCTGGTATAGTGGATAAAGTACTGGTCTTGGAGTCAAGAAGAAAAGGAATCAAATCCAACCTTAGACGTTTACTGGCTAGATGCATCATTTAACCTCTCTGGGATTCTGCTTTTGTTTTTTATCTATAAAAGGAAAATGGCCATTAAGTTCCCTTCCCATTCCAAATCTATTACCTGATCAACTCATACAACTGTCTACAACTATCTTTAAGGCAGTCTTGAGCAGTTTGGGCTTCTTCAGTATATGTGGTCCACACACAGATTAGTGAAGCATTGATGTGCTAAAATATACAGCTAGACATTTACATATTGCTTTATGGTTTTTTGTTGTTAAGCTCTTTCAGTCGTGCCTGACTCTTCATGGCCTCATTTATGATTTTCTTGGCAGAGATACTGAAGTGGTTTGCTGTTTTCTTCTCCAGCTCATTTTGCAGATGAGGAAACTGAGGCAAACAGGTTGGGTGACTTGTCTAGGGTCACACAGCTAGTGTCTGAGACCAGATTTGAACTCATGAAGATGACTCTTCCTGACTCTAGACTGCACCACCTATCTGCCCCCACTGTGCCACCTAACCACCCATTTTATGGCTTACACCACACTTTGAGCATATTATCTTATTTGATCCTCTGAACAGCCCTGTCAGTTAATGGACTACCAACTTATCTTTCTTCCTCTTTTCACTATGGCTCTTAAACCATTTCCATCATCCTCCCTCCTATTCAAAAGTCAATAAGAGATTAAGAAAACCCAGAATGTCACTCTTTCATGTGAGAGCAGCCTTCAGAATTTCTCTTCATTTCTCATTTTCTTCCCTCAGCTCCTTGGCCCTGACTCTGCATAATCAACAAACAGCTCCAACTCAGGTGATAGACCAGAGCTGATCTTTTCACTAGAAAGTGCAAAGAAAAGAAAAGAACATAAAATGTGGGTCTTTTCATATTCTCTACACCTTATGTTTTTAAAAATTAAAATAGGTTCATAAATTTTAAACACACTAATAAATTGAAAAGTTGGGATAAGAAGAAGAAAAGCAAGCAGGAGCGGCCTTGGAGTCAGGAGGACATGAGTTCAAATGTGGTCTCAGATTTGAACCCCAATTGCCTCACCTCCAAAAAAAAAAAAAAAAAAAAAGAAAGGCAAGCCAGTTAGTGAGCTATGATAGAAAAATGCCTAGACTGGGAGACAGTAGAGAACTGGGTATGAATCTAGTTATGACAATTACTAGTTGTTTGATCCTGTGCAAGTCATTTAATCTTTCAGAAATTCATAATCTCATAAATGACGTGTATATATACCACTCACTAACTATGTGCCAGGCACTGTTCTAAACATTTTACAATAATTGTCTCATTTGATCCTCACAACAATTCTAGACAGTAGGTGCTATTGTCATGCCCATTTTGTTATTAAATTTATTATTGTCCCCATTTTACAGATGAGGAAACCAAGGCAAACAGAGGTCTTGCTCAGAGTCACACAACTAAAATGTCTGAAGCCAGATTTGAACTCAGGTCTATCTTGACTCCAGACCTGGTACTATATCCACTGTACCACCTAGCTGCCTTTATACGTAGTTTCCTTTTCTGCAAAATAGAGATAACAGTGCCAGTAACACCTACCTTATATGTCTTTGGAGTAGGTGTATGTAAGTACTTTGTAAACCTAGAGTCCTATATTAATGTATCACCTATTGTCATCTACCTCCCACCTCTACCTGCTAAAACTCCACCTAATTACCAATCCTTTGACCCAACAGTAATACTATAATATTCACCAAAGAACTCAGAAGAAAGAGGTAAAGGACCCATAGGTACCAAAATATTTATATTTTTTTCTGTAGTGGCAAAGAACTGGAAACCAAGTGTCCATCAATTTAGTCAATGGCTGAACAAATTGTTATGAATAAACATAATGGAATATTATTATTGTGCCTTGTGGCATGACAAAGAGACAGTTTCTGAGAGGACTGGGAAGACTTATACGAACTATGCAGAGCAAAATGGGCAGAACACTGTACATAATAACAAGACCGTAAAAACAAACGACTTTGAGAGCCTTAAGACCTCTGATTAATGTGACGAGAAGCTATGAATCCATAGGGCTGATGAGGAAGCATGTTACTCATGGATATTGCCTATGCTATCACCAAGGAGTGATGGACTCAAGGCACAGAGTGAAACATGTATTTTCAGGCATGGCCAATGAGAGAACTTCATTTGCTCATCCTTTATATTTCTTACAAGGGTTTTCGTTTTCTTCTTTCTTTTTCTGATGTTGGGGGTGAATGAAAGAGAGTGACTAGCAAGAGGTTACCAGGGGGAAAAAAGAAAAGAGGGTCCCTAAAGTATTTTTTAAAATACTCAAAACAAAAAAGAAAAAGTATTAAAATGCACGGAAGAGAACAGAAAGAAGCAAGTAGGACAATATTGAAAATTACATACTGAAGTTATTTACTTTAAAAGGAAAATCAGACTAGCCGTGTGACTTTGGGCAAGTTGCTTAACCCCAATTGCCCTGCATAACCCCCTCCAAAAAAGCAAAAAAGAAAAAGAAAGAAAAATCAAGATGTACGTGGGATTTGAATGTTCATTCATAAGGCTGTTCTCTTTTGTATAAGTAAATTCTAGTTTTATTTGGTTAAATTTGGAATAAATTTTTAAAGGAAATCCTACCTATCCTTAAGGACTCAGTTTAAATGTCATGACTTTCCTGATTCAACCCTAGCAAAAAGTTCTAACCCTTTTCTGAACTCCTCATGGTATTTTTAATAGTAATAATAAATAACATCTACATGGTGCCTACTATATTCTAAGCACTACACTAAGCGCTTTACAAATAATGTCATTAGATCTTCACAATGGCCCTGTAGGTAGGTATTATTATTATTATCCCCATTTTATAGTTAAGGAAACTGAGAAAGACAAAGGTCAAATGACTTGACCAAGGTCACACAGCTAGGCAGTATCTAAGGCCACATTGGATTAGCCTGACTCCAGACCCAGTATTCTATCTACTGTGCCACCTACCTTCCCCAAGAGGTACTTTGTACATCTCATAATTTCTGTTTTGTATTAAACTAATTTGTGTAAATGTCCCAATTAGATTGTAAGTTTCTTGAAGTTGGGGACTATTTCTTTTTTATGTTCTTCAGCACCAGCCACAATACCATGAATGCTGCTCAAACATCCAATACTCTCTCCCTTTCCTCTGACCAAGATTATACAGTTACCAAGATGATGTTCTATACTAAAGCTAATCCATCTTCCTGTGAGCTTGATCTCATCACCCTTCCCACCTCCTCTGCAGAGACTAAAAACGTGCTCAGTTCTTTTCAATCTTGAAAAAACACAAACTCTTTATCTTAACCCTTCAATTCTATCTAACCACTGCCCAGTCTGACTTTTCTCCTTCACTGTCAAACTTTGGGAAAGTCTTCTATGCTGCCTCCTTCTCTTTGCCCCTCACTCTGTCCTCAACTTTCAGTATCCATCCTCACCAGTCTACTGAAACAGCTCTTTCAAAACTCACCAATACCTCCTAAAGAAAAATCTAATGGGCATTTTTTTCAAGACTCATTTCCCTTGAGGTTTTGGCAGTATTTAACACCACTGGTCACATCTTCCTTTTATATTTTCTTCCTTTGACTTCAGAGATTCTATAGTTACCTGGTTCTCTTACTCAGTTTCTAACTTCCTTCTCCTTTCCTTCTTTTTCCATATCTTCTTCCTTATTCCTTAATGAAGTATTTGAATAGATCTCTCCCAGGCCCTCTCCAGGAAAACAATATAACCAGCGACTACAACGATGGGAATTGAAAAAAACAGCCACTACAAAACAATGAAACTTAACACTGAGAAATTAAACAGAACAAGATTGGCTTGTTCCTTTAGCTCCTTTGCAAAAGTAAGAATTCATGGGTGTGGAATATTACCTATAATATCTGGTTGTTGGGTTTTTTCTTTTTCCTATGTATCTGTTGGTTTTGCTGAATTTTTTCTCATAATTTTTTTTTTGCTTTTTTGAGGGGCAATTGGGGTTAAGTGACTTGCCCAAGGTCACATGGCTAGTAAGTGTTAAGTGTCTGAGGCCGGATTTGAACTCAGGTCCTCCCGAATCCAGGATTGGTGCTCTATTTACTATGCCACCTAGCTGCACCTCCCTTAATTCTTTTTAAAAAATGCTTTGTTACAAGAGATGGCTACTCTATTTCATATTTCTAAACTTTGCTTATGTTATTTTCTTCCACAAATTCTTTCATCCAAGCTGGACCATCTCGTACTTTGCCATGTGTGCCCTTGTTTAAGCTTTCCCTGTGTCAAAGACTTCCCTCTACTAATCTTCAACTGTTTGATTGCTTTAATTAATCCTTTAATACTCCACTGAAAGGCTATCTCTTCTGCAAAATTTTTGCTGATTTCCTCCACTTGGTAACCTTTCTCCTTGACTCCCCTAGACCTCATATAAAATATTTGGTGCCTGTCTAATGCACTTATATTTTAAGGGGTTGCTGGGGTTTTTTGTCATTCATCTCAAAGACTCTCATGATTAGCACATGTTGAAGGGAGCTTGGAGAATCTATCTAGGGTTTTGTGGTATCTTTCTGGTAAGGATCTGTGACCTAGAGACTTGTTCTACTTAAATACTTTTATTAATGGTTTCTGACAAAGTTTAGAGGGAAGAAAATTTCCCCTCCAATAGGTTTCAGAACACTTTACTTAAACAGATCTAACAGAAATGGAGTTGGGCAGTGTGGTGTAGTGGAAAGAATTGAAGTTTGAGTTTGGAGACCAAGGTTCAGATCTGAGCTCTGCCACCTACTAGCTGTGTGACCTAGAGCAAACTATTTTGCATCTCTGAGTCTTCATTTCCTCATCTGTGAAAAAGGATGATAATGTTTACCATGACTATTAGAGGATCAGACACCTAGGGCAGCAAGGACCTCAGAGGCCATCTAGTTCAAATACAGTCATTTTGCAGCTGAAGAAGCTGGAGCCTGGGGAGTTTAAGCAATGGGATAATCACAAAGGTAGTAAGTCTTCTGCCTCCACTGTCCATATTCTTTCCATTACGACACACTGCTTCCCTCACAGGGTTGTTGTGAAGATCACTGCAAACCTTAAAGTTCTATATAAGTCTGAGCTTTATGATCTGAGTATTATAATAATAAATCAAAAATGAAGGATCACAAAATCAAGTGGTACTACCTTTTTTTCCTTTTTTCTTCTTTCTCTTCCTCTGCTTCCATTTCCAACATCATCAGGCATTTCACTGGAATATATAAAGAATAATTTACATGATAAAATCTTCAGTTAATTTCCCATATGATCACACACCATCTCTATGTTTTGATGTTGTTTTCAAGATAACTAAAGTGATTCAATGAAGAAAGCACTTCCTTTGGACTTAGAGGACCTGGGTTGAATCTCAAATCTGTCACCCTCTGTTTGACTTCAAAGAAGTTAACTTGACCACTCTGGGGGCTCAGAAGAAATATATAGAAGAAATGAGGAGTTGAACCAGATGGACTCTATAAAGTACCTATGATTCTACCATAGAATACTGAGACCAGCTCCCTACTGGCAAGCATTCAGGTCACAAACATAAAATTAAAAGAAAAATGTTATTGAAACACGAGACAAAGCAAAACAGAACACCTGGAGAAGAGAGAGATGCCCTCCAATGAGCGTTCTTTTCCAAAGCTCTTAATAAGAGTTAAGAGGCAGTTTCCTGCCCTTTTGTAGTTCCCAGGTCTTCTCACTAGGTGCCGCTGCCGCCAGGCATTGCTTTCATTTATGGCTCTTGTCTGTCCCACCAGCCAATATGGTTTTCTCTCGTGTGTATGTGTGTGTGTGTGTGTGTGTGTGTGTGTGTGTGTATCTCTGTTACTAGACAAAGAAAACAGTGTGATAGAGAAGGTCACAAGATGATAGGTTTAGAGCTAGAAGGACCATAGGCTCGGAGAAATTAAGTGACTTGTCCAAGGTCCTGCTGGTGGTAGGGACAGAGACAGGATTTGAACCCAGGTATTCTGACTTCAGACTGCCAGTGCTTTTCCACTATACCACATCATTTCCACAGTCTTTCCTATCTAGTAAGAAAGCATCCTTCCTGCTGCATCCCAGGACCAGACCAAAGACTTCATCTCACTGTGACTATTCCTCTTTGCCACCTCTGCCACTGAGACATGGAGAGATCTGCCCATCTTGACTGTTATTCTTCCTCCAACACCTGATGAGGGGCATCTTCCACCTGGGGAACTATCTTGGCTTATTTAGGAGCTCATGGTTTTGCATAGCTTGAATTAGAGTCCACCTCCAGGGATCACGTGTAGAATGAGTCTATAGGGAACATTCTATAGAGCCTATGCTGTGTTGTCCAGGCCATTTCTGGGGAAATGTGCTCTTTTCTAATGAGTTGGTGCTTCAGGAATGAGGAAGCAATCCCCTAATGACACCTGGGTCAGAAGAGCTGATGACTCCATTGACCTGGGGAGTGATGGCCCTGGCTCTCCTCTTCTCTTCTCTTTCTGCCTGAGGATCATCTCAGAAATATTTCGAACCACTTCCCATAATGGGGGGAGGAAGAACAAGTATCCCTGACTCCCTCCCTCTCCTCTTGGCACCATCACCACGTTCTTGGGTTTGAGTCTATCTGGTCATCCCTGATCCGAGGTGAGTGAAAATCCATCTTGAGATAGATGTGTCTAGGCTTGGGAACCCACCTGGCGAATTCAAGAGGTTTAGAGTTCTAACATGTTAGTGTTGACTACATTTCAGAAAGAGTCCCAGACAAGCACCCCAGCCTTCTTAGAGACCATGACAGGTGGCTGAAGGATGATAAACCCCAATTCCTAACCTTGCATTCAATAAGAGAAGAAAATCTGGAATTTGGGGGAGACAATGACGAATCAAGTTGAAATACAAAATACTGCAGGTGGATTCATGTTTAAATGCTCTAAGTAGTAACCACCAGCCAGGTTTGATAGTCATTAGCACTATCACTTATTTAAATTTGTTTCTGTCTTCTTTTGTGTATAGGAAATATATACCTGTCCCATGTAGTGGTTACATTGTTTCAGTCAAGCCTGATTCTTTGTGACCCCATTTTTGAGGTTTTTCTTGGCAGACACTGGGGTGGTTTGCCATTTCCTTCTCCAGCTCATTTTACAGATGAGGAAACTGAGGCAAACACTGTTAAGTGGACTGCCCAGGGTCACACAGCTAGTGTCTGAGGTCATATTTGAACTTGGGTCCTCCCAATCCCAGGGTCTGAGCTCTATCCACTGAACCCCTTAGCTGCCTTGTGTTGTACATTTAGTAACTTTCCACTTTTGGGAAACCCTAAACATGAGCTAAAAATAAATAAACCAACAAATGAATGAATGAATAACTGAGCAAGTAAGTAAATAAACAACACCCACTCCCCTCTTCCCATAAACTCACATCCCATCATTTAGGTTATAATACACACAAACTAATACAGATTAGAGTGTAATAGAGGCAAAGGTGAGATTCAAACAGGAGATTCCAGGAAAACAGGAGAGAAAAACCACTTTCAAGGGGAAGAAGACAAAGCAAGGCTGTGCAGCTGAGGCAGCAGCTGAACTGAATTGAAGAGAAAGATTCTGTCCAAGTCCTGTTCCAGGGCAAGTGTCTCTTCGTTCTCCCTTGGTCATAACTCTAGTACCATAGAACCAAATGGGGATTTTCCTCTCACTGAGGCTACTCTGCTTTGTCAGTCTACACTCCTCCCCTACATCTCAGGACTTCTGGCTTACCAGAAACTCACACAGGAAGCAGGCTCCTGAAACGCCCCATCTTCAAGAGACTCATTGTCTCCAATTCCCCACTGGGGATGTCGAATACAGGTCTTGATGTCTTTTTATCCTTCTGAGAGGTGTGTCCTCCAAAGGAAAGGATCCTCCTGGCTCATTCAGGAGCACGTAAGCCCTTCAGCTCTACTTCCTCTCCAACTCTCCTCTCTCTCTCTAGCAACTGCACAGCATTATCCAATCATTCAAAGCTGTCAACAATCCTAAGGCTATTGGAGGCTCTTGGGGTGGGAAAATGGAATGGGATGTTCGGTAGAGCACAAGGGAGAAAGATCCCAGTACTAGCTACGCATAGCTATCTGGGTTCAATGTCATTTGCTCCTATCATCCTGTAAACTCTGGGAGGTCAGGGCCCATAGGTGAATGTCTCATCTACACTTTGCATTTCCGCCCCCCTTCCCCCTTCCCTCATGCCCAGCACCTAATGCAGAGTTCTATAGGTACTTTTTCATAAATATTTATTGAATCAAATAGTAATAATATAACTTAATAAATGCTTGTAGAATTAAAATTGGATTGCATTTCCAAGATAGTACTTTCAAGGACATTCTATAGAAATGACTGTAGACTATGGGAATCAGCAAATCCATCCCCCATTAAAGTCCCACGTCAGTCCAGGAGCCCAACCTCACTACTTCCAAAGAGGCCAGCATAGAAGATCATGAGAGGGAAGGAGTTACCCCTAGCTTAGGTAACCAACACAGCTACAGCAATACATGAGACAGAGGAAGACAGCCACCACTCTATTCAGTGACAACTAATGTCTCTTTATAACCACAGAAGGATGTCAACAAAAATAATATGTCTTTTAATCTCCCAGGAAACTGATTCATCTCCAGGACTCTGCAGACATGTTATTCTTTTGTTGCTGTTCTCAGTGTATAATTTTTCAGAATTCCAATTCAGTTTCATTTTTGTGGGCAAATGGGTGACTTTGAAACATACTCAGAAGCATCAGTATTTCCACAGATAAAAGCCTGGCACATGGCCCTATGAATATGAGGATTAATGATGGTTATGTCCACAGCTCTCGATATAGGTTAGTCTGGGTCACTGTTTGCAAATATAAATTGATCTACCCCTGCAATATCAGGCAACTTTGACATTTTCCTCTATATCTCCATGGATAGGAACTAGATGGGGATTTTATTGATGGAGGGAATTCCCACACCTTCTTTACAACTGAACATCTAAGAGAGATGCCTGGGGGAACATGGAGAAATTAAGTGATTTGCCCAGGGTCACGTGACATAGACAATATGTGTCAGAGGGGGCACTTGACTTCAAGTCTTTCTAACTCCAAGAGGGACACGTATATTTTCTATTAATTTTATTGGTGCTTTTACATGCATATAATAAAGCATTCCTTCCCATTCTGCCTCATTAACTCTCCTGCTGCTGCTGTTTTCCAGGGTTTCTTATAACTTCCATATTTTGTTCTTAATGATTTAATTTCAAACCCAGCTCTGGAAGTTCCCAAATTGGGTGATGCCATCCCTTGGGGGGCATGAGAATGATCCAGGGGGTGGTATTGAGGGGCACTGGATAAAAATAAGGGGGTGATGGAAGCATAAGGAAAGAAGAGAAAATAAAAAAAATTTTTTAAAACCATTCGTACATGTTTCATCTGTTGTGTAACAGAGTTAAAGTCATAGTGATTACATCATTTTTCAAATAAACACAGTGCAAATTATGGCCAATAAGTGGTCAAGTCTGAAGAAAGGTCTTAACAAGCAAGTGTTGCTACATATTATCAGGAAGTTCAGCAGGGAAGCTCATGGATCAGCAGGAATATGCATTTGTAATGACATTTATAATATGATACTATACAGTTACATGAAGCAATAGTGCATCATCAAAACTTTAATGCAGAGGGGCGGCCAGGTAGCACAGCGAGGAAGAGCACCAGCTCCAGTGTCGGGATGACCTGGGGATCGAATCTGGGCTCAGACTCTTAGCATCCACCCAGAAACACCTGGCCATGTAACCTTGAGCAAGTTACTTAACCCCAATTTCTTAGGGGTGGCCAGGTGGCTCAGTGAGTAAGAGCACCAGCTCCAGTGTTGGGATGACCTGGGGATCAAATCCAGGCTCAGATACTTAGCATTACACCCAGAAATAACTGGCCATATAAACTTGAGCAAGTTACTTAACCCCAATTGCTTTAAAAAAAAAAAAACTTCAATGCAGGAAAAAACCTACAAATTTACAATAAATATTAAATTCAAGATGTGTCATTTTTTAAAAAATACTTCATATTTTTTGGAATGACACAAATTTCAAAAAACTATTAAAGAGTTAAAGAAAGAAGATTTCCAGGGGTGTGTTGAATAATTTTTTTAAAGGGGGTGGTAGAGCAAATAAGTTTGGGAACCTCTATCCTATACCAAGCTGCCATCTTGTTTAAAGACAATCAAAAGCTAGAAGGTGCTAAAGTCATATGAGCATCCAAAATAGTCTTTTTCTCTGATGTTATTAGAAGAATTGACAGAACATTGGAGGTGGCAGCTAGGTGGGCAGTGCATAGAGCACCAGCTCTGGAGTCAGAAGGACCTGAGTAAAAATCTGGACCCAGACACTTGCTGGCTGTGAGACCTTAGGCAAGTCACTTAACCCTTATTGCAAGAAGAAGAGGAAGGAGGAAAAAGAACATTGGAAAAGAGAATTTTTTTTAATGTAGATAGCACTTTGTGACCAGGCAGGTATTGTAATAATATCCTTTTCAGGAATCTTTAGTAATAATGATGTGGCCCCCTCTAGAACTACTCTTCTGAATTCTCATTTGCATTCAGAGGTTCTATCCCTAACAGGGTAACTACACCCAAGTATGAGGTACTCTTTGGGTCTTAATTCCAAAACTAGTTCACAAGCACCAACTGATGCACTTACCTTTGTTGTTGTTCATGCCAATGACATCAGGAGGGTGATGTCTTGACTCACTTGTGAATTGGACTTAAATGAGGCAGAGCTGCACAAAGTTGTCAGCCTCACTCTCTGCTTCAGAGCCATCTAAGTTCAGAGGCAAGACAAAATTCAACACGACTGGATGCAGTGGGTGACCCTTGTTTACCTCTAATAAGAGGTCACTAGACACAATTAGTTTGAAACAAAAGTTGTTTACGAAGTTGTCATAGTAAGAGCAGTGATTTGTGATGTTAATGGGATATCAGATCTTCTCCACCCATTAATAGGCCTATGTGCCCAGCCTGGATACATCCTGAATCACATAGAGCCCACTGGGGGAGGAACTTGCTTAAAGAGAAGCTTGCTTAGGAGAGGCTTGTGTGTAGGAAGGTTGTCACACATTTTGGTGCTAACCTAATGAGACACTGAGTCACGAGGGTTGTGATGTCTTCTGAGAAGTGATGGCTCTGAGAAATGTATATGTATTCTGAGTTGGTACTTTGCTTTGGGGGTTCGCTCATGAGAAGGACTATTTGATTTCCTGATCGAGACTGAATAGCCAGTTGCTCAAAGCCCCTGACTACCAGATGTTGTCTGTGCTCCCTCAATCCAGTGATGGACGTAAAGTGTATAACAACATTGCTATGCTCAGACAGCTGGAGTTCTGTCTGTTGGTCTTTGTGCTAATCTCTCTGCTTGTATTTTCTCTGTATTTTCTCCAAGTTCATGGTGCTGATCTTTCCCCTGAACTAGTGAATGTAATTAAAAGTAGGATTGTTAACTCCCTTTTTCAGCAGTCTTTCCTTTAAAAAGCAAATCAAAGAACCTATGCTAGCAGGCCATCCTGGGTGTGCTAGGGTGCTTGCTGTCACATGGTTGCAAAATATTTCTACCATAAACTTGTGATGCCTCTCCCCAAAATCCAGTCAGTATCAATTAGAAGAATAGGCACAAACAAAGTACATCGATAGCAAGATGTAAACACAGGGACCATATCTGGCCGAGGTAACTCCTTGTTCCCATAGGGATGAGCTCTGACAGCTTTTCTCTTCTTATAGTATCCTTGTGCTGCTCCTCACTGTTTGTAGGGTTTCTGCTTAGCAAGTCGCTAGTCGGGCACCCTGTGCTTGCTCATGTCTGCCACTCTTCACTCATAATTGGCTCTTTTCTCTTCTGCCAGGGGCTTCTCAGCCCTGTCTCTACTGACCGGATTCCATGAAGCTGCCTTCTACCGGTACCCCAACTTTTTCTATCTGCCTATAACCATTCTTCCTCTGACATAATGAGTACTTCAGAAGTTCAGAGGAGGGAGAAATTATTGTGAACTTGAGCTGTCATGGAAAGCTTCATAGAACTCAGCAGACATTAAGTGCCTACTATATCAAGGCACTGAACTGGAAATACACGGACAAAAGCAATAGCCCCTGTTCTCAAGTTTACATTCTACTAAGGAGATTAAAGATATATACAAGTGAATTATATAAAAATAGTTTCAAGAGAGAGAAGGAATAAGGAAAGGCTTCGCATAGGATGCAGAGAGGCAAAGAGTACCCAATGTAGCAAGGAGAATACCAAGGAAGAAAAATACCTGGTTCCTAACTTCAAAGAGTTTACAACCTAATTTAGACTAGAAGGTATACATATGTAAGTACCTATCATGCTGCCTTGTATATAGTAGTTAAGAAATCTTTGTTGATTTGATGGAAGAATAGGAAGTCAGTCTATGCCTCTGTATGTAGCCATGAGGCAGCAGAATCAGTGCAGCCCACAAACATCTTATTCACATGAGTCAGGGACACCACCCCCTTATTTCTCAGTCTCAACTATCTACTATACTGTACTACATACTATCATATACTCTATAAGTAGGGGGGAACACTCAATCCATGATGCTTCCTGAGTTTAAAATCCACCCATGTTGTCTATTTCTAGAATATCCTGTATGAAGAAGGGGCTTGAGTGTAGACTCTACTCATGAAGACTGCAATTTACAAATTGCCTGAAGCAAATTACAATGGAAAGAAGACAGGCTTAGGACTCAGGATCATCAGATTCCCTGGATTCAAATCCCACCTCCCTGTTCACCACCTGTATGATCTTGAACACTCGATGAATCAACAAGCATTTATTAAGCAGAAATCTTTAACTATCTGTCCTTGCTCTGTGCCCACTTAGGGAACAGAAACTACTGAGGGCAGCAGACAATGGCTTGAGAACTTGATCAACAACGTTAGTGTCAGTCAGGAAGAAGTCCTTCTAAGTCAATTTTGCCTGTCATCTGTTTGCTAACCCTTCCTTTGAGACGGACTGACTGTCTGGGGGTGGTGAGAAGAAGTGGAAGTGGGGAGGGATTCCTCTTGGTGGCCAACCGCGGCTGGTGACTCACATTGCTCAGACGTCTGGTCCATTTCCCGGTTTACAGACAGTCCACACCTGTAACATTGTGGAGAGCCCTTTAAATGCACCTGAGAAGCCACCAGATGTCACTGTTATGCCATCTAGTAGCGGTGCCCAACTTTTCCCCATCTAGGACACACTCGTGAACTTTTCCCAAAAAATATGTTACATAAGTGTTTGGCAGTGAAAAGGGTGCTTATATGCTTCCCTTATTTCCATCATCCCCTCACCCCCAACCCAACAATGAATCCAACAGATACAACCACATCCTATTCCCCACAATCACCCAGAGACACAAGCACACAGACACATACGCACACGCACACTCCCTTCCCCTCCCCTCTCACAATGCTTCCATCCCTTTCCCAATGACCCTGTATGTCACAGACTGAGCAATGAAAGATAGGAGTTCGATCCTGACTTGGACAAACAAGTTTATGTCTTCCAGCCTCTGTTTCCTTGTTTGTAAAATGGGAAGAGAGATTAGATGATTTCTAAGGGCCTTTCTAGTGCTTAAATTTTTACATTCTGCTTTTCTCCCTATCCCAGTCCTCACAACCTCTGCTACCTTTAACTGTTCTTGGTTTTTTTTATTGGCAATAACCCCGGGCAGGGAATGGCACATAGTGAACTCCCATGATCACCTTATGAGTCATTGTGGTATGGTAAAGGAGCTCAGGATTTACCAGTCAGACACCTATAAGAGTCCCAGTTCCAAAACATCAGCATGATGATTGTGAATTAGTCATTTAACTTCTGAGTATCAATCTCTCCATCTGTAAAATGGGGGTAGTAATACGCTACCTGCCTTCAGACCTGCTGTGAGGAAAATGCCTGCAACGCACTACATAAGTGTGACATGTTTCTCTTTTCCCAATAGACCTCGAGCTCCTCAGAATCAGAGGCATGCTAGTCCTCTAGTTTCCTAGGGCTTGGTTGGGTCTATCCCTCTCTCTTAGTTTAGAGGGCAGAGGCTTTAAAAAGAGATTTAAGGAGGTTACCATGGGAAAGCACAACAAAACAAAAGAGCACAGAGCTGGGAATCTGCCGAGTAAAATCTTACCCTACAGTAGTTTTCAGACTGGTACTAGCCACAGACTCGATACTGATCATTTTAGTTTGAGTGTCTGGTTCAAGATGATATTTTCCGATCTGGGCCCCCAGGATTCCTCCCTGGGCCCAGTCTGGACTCTTGTCTGTATCCTGGAATTCCCTCTGACTTGTGCCCTGACCCACTTTTGTGTCTGAGTCCTTATTGTGAAAAACATTGGCTCACTAGCTTATTGTTAAGGCTGGTTTTCCTTTGTAGTTCTAATTTCCACCTACCTCTGGGCCCCTTGGAGGCAGCTCTCATCTGAGCTCCTCATGATCCCTTTAACCTCCCACCTTACATAGTTCATCCTTTGAGCCCCAGTGTTCAGGACCAGCTCATCTTGTCCTCTTTCAGAATCTCTCAGCCTTCCCAGTAAGTGCCAACTTCAGAATCCCATCTCCCTCAGGCCATTTATAGAATAGTGTGAGGCCCAGGAAACCAATAATTGGTCCCTCGTTCTTGGAGCATCTTGTCAGCTTTGCCCATTTCCCTATGTCATCATTTTGATGAGTCAGGTATTCTTCACTCCACCTTTGCTTTCTAAAATGCCACCTTGCCATTTTATATAAATGTGTGTAGACGGTGAGTAATAAAATAATACACTTAGAGCTGGGAGAGACTTTATCCACTGTCTGGTCCAGCCTTCTTATTTTAGTAATGAGAAAATGGAGGTTAAAAGATGATTAAGTGGGGGTGGCTAGGTGGAGCAGTGAATAAAGCGCTGGCCTTGGAGTCAGGAGGACTTGAGTTCAAATGCAGCCTCAGACACTTAACACACAGACCAAAAAAACTAGCCATGTGACCTTGGGCAAGTCATTTAACCCCAATTGCCATACCTTCCCCCTCCAAAAAAAATCACAGTTAAAAAAAAAAGATGATAAGTGATTTGCCCATTCCCATGTCCTGTCTTACACAGGTAGTAAGCATTTGAAACAGGATTTGAACTCAGGTTCTTTGACTCCAAAGTGGGTGCTCTTTGCACACTATCTGAACACAATTTCTACACAAGAAACAAAAGGTTATTTTATCAGGAACAATAAAGAAATCCAAAACATCATGCACGGTTCATAGGCACAACATTCCCAGGAACCTCGGGCACAGTTAGCTTAGGACAAAACTCAACAAAATTTGTCATCCGGGCCCTTCAAAGACCTACAACCCATGTGAGAATATTTGATTCCAGGTCCTCTGATTCTCTCTTTTCCTGTTTTCAGGCTTCTTTGCTCAATATTTTCCTACTTTCCAAGAAGATAGAGATGCAATAGATTAAATTGTGCAAAGTAGATCACATAGTGCTAATATGACTAAGACACGAAAAAAAAACATCTCGAATGCTGGCATTTCAGGCACTGAAGTTCTAAGCAGAGAAAAATACTTTCAGATAGGGAGACCTTGCTTTTTCTTCATTCCTTAAAGTCATGCTATGTTGGCAGCCATCCCCTTTACCTAAGGACTGGCTACCTAAGAACACATGAGAATAAAGGACATTACTATTCATTGATCTAGTTCTCATCCCCTCCACTCACTTAAAGTTTGGGTTTCTTAGGACCTAACTTCTGCAGGTTCAAGAAATTCTGGTTGAGTTCATACTCTCCCACCCATGTGTCTGCCTTCAGTAGTCAACCAGAAGACATAGTTAGTTCCAAGCAATGTCATTTAATGAAATGGCATCTTAGAACAGCAGCTATAAAACATTCCTTCAGAAACCTGGGACTTCACTCTCCCACAAATACACACAGGAGTGGACACAACCATAATATTTTTGTTGTTTAGTCATGTGCAACTCTTCGTGACCCCATGTGAGGTTTTCTTAGCAAAGATTCTAAAGTAGTTTGCTGTTCCCGTCTCCAGCTCATTTTACAGATGAGGAAACTGGGGCAAACAGGGTCAAGGGACTTGCCCAGGGTCACACAACTAATAAGAGTCTGAAGCCAGATTTGAACTTGGGGACAGGAGTCTTCCCGACTCTCCACTGCACCATCTAGTTGTCCCATAAAATAAATTAGTAGAAAGGTACACAGCTGGGGAATGCACATGGCTAAGCAAACTCACAACTCTTCAGGGATCCATGTCTTTTCTCTTTTCATGTTTTTCTCAAGATGCTCCTGCTGGGATAGCAAATCTGGTGAGCAGTGAGTAGAGCGCTGGCCCTGGAGTCGGGAGGACCTGAGTCCTGATCCGGCCTCAGACACTTAACACACACACACACACACAAAACCTAGCCATGTGACCTTGGACAAGTCACTTAAAACCCAATTGCCCTGGAAAAAAAAAAGCAAAAAAAAAATCTGGTGAGCAGGCCACTCAGCAGGGCTCACACTCATGGGACTGCTCCTCTCCTTACTCTGGTGCACTCTGAATTAGGAGACGCAAGGGAAAAGGATGATAGCAATTCCATCTCAAGAGCTGGCTTCTTCCTCCATAGCTGGCTCTCCTCTCAATTGCCATTAATAGCTCCCTGCTCAAAGAAAGGGAAAAACATAACTCCCTGCTCGGAGCTTGCTTTCTAAGGCCGCAGAGGGGATGGTGGATCCTTCACCCAGACAATATCTCACAGTCTCTAATTCCATCAAGTTTATGGAAGAACTCCTTCCTACCTTCTGAAGGAATAAAAAAATACATACTTCCTTTACACTAGCCCTTCAAAGTTCGAAAAGGATTGATCATTCCATCCATTATAATCCTTCTTTACAACCTGACTAATGTTTAATGTGAAGATATCTGTAGATCCTATATTTGATTGCATGCTGCCATGGCGGGGAGGAGGACAGGGAGAGGGATAAAATTTGGAACTCAAGGGATTATGGAACTGAATGTTGTAAACTAAACGTAAATAAATGAACTTTTTAAAAAGTCTGAAAAAGGTGGCACAGTGAATAGAGCACTGGCCCTGGAGTCAGGAGGACCTGAGTTCAAATCCAGTCTCAGACACAACACTTACTAGCCATGTGATCTTGAGCAAGTCACTTAACCCCAGTTTCCCTGCCTTCCCCCCTCCAAAAAAAGAAAAAAATAGTCTGAAAAGGGTGAATTAATCTTTTACAAGATGCAAATAGACCCCCTCTCAATTTCATGCCCTTTATAATTTGCAAATAGGTCTCTCAAGTTTTCATACTCATTATAATGGAAGCTGGGGGTATTCAATCAATTTTGTTATTGTTGAGTTGTTTTCAGTCCTGTCCAACTCTTTGTGACCCCATTTTGGGGTTTTCTTGGCAAAGATACTGGAGTAATTTGTCATTTCCTTCTCCGGCTCATTTTATAGATGAGGAAACTGAGGCAAATAGGGTTAAGTGACTTGCCCAGGGTTCACATAGCTAGTAAGTATCTGAGGCCAGATTTGAACTCACGAAGGTGAATCTTCCTGGTTCCAGGCAAAGCGCCACATCCACTGGGCCACTTAGCTGCCCATTCAATTGATTAGGGGAATCCCTTAACCTAGGGGTGGGGAACCTTTGGCCTCAAGGCCACATGAGGTCTTCTAGGTCTTTGGGTGCAGATTTTTGACTGAGTTCAAGTTTTATAGAACAAATCCTTTTATTAAGGGGATTTGTTTTGTGGAGTTTGGATTCAGTCAAAGGGCCAAACTTGAGGGCCTAGGGGGCCACCCATGTGACTTCAAGGCCACAGGTTCCCCACCCCTGCCTTAACTAAATCCTTCTGATACATTCCCCTTAACCCCAGTGCTTCTTTACTCCTCAGTCTCTGTCTATTCCACAAACATCAATCGTGGTGCTCAGAGCCCAGTGTCGGGTTTGGGGAAGGCCAAAAAGTTTTCTTAGATATTTAGATAAGCACCATGCAGTATTACATGATGAGTGCATTAGAGAGATATAAAACAAAGGGCTATGTAAGGGATGAGGAGGGGCGGCCAGGCAGCTCAGCCAGTAAGAGCACCGGCTCCAGCGTCGGGATGACCTGGGGATCGAATCCAGGCTCAGACACTCAGCACCCACCCAGAAACACCTGGCCGTGTAACCTTGAGCAAGTTACTTAAACCCAATTGCTTAAAAAAAAAATTGTTGTTAGGGGCGGCCAGGCGGCTCAGCCAGTAAGAGCACCGGCTCCAGTGTCGGGATGACCTGGGGATCGAATCCAGGCTCAGATACTCAGCACCCACCCAGAAACACCTGGCCGTGTAACCTTGAGCAAGTTACTTAAACCCAATTGCTTAAAAAAAATTGTTGTTAGGGGCGGCCAGGCGGCTCAGCCAGTAAGAGCACCGGCTCCAGTGTCGGGATGACCTGGGGATCGAATCCAGGCTCAGATACTCAGCACCCACCCAGAAACGCCTGGCCGTGTAACCTTGAGCAAGTTACTTAACCCCAATTGCTCACAAAAAATAAAAATTGTTGTCGCACACAACCGGGAAATAAGCTATACAGTCAACAGGGTATAGAAATCCATCTTGCCCTACAAGAAAGTAAGGGGGAAGTGGGGAAGGGGAGGGATGGTGGGGATAAAAAAGAGAGCAGACGAGGGGAAGGGGCAATCAGTATGCTCACCATCTTGGGGTTGGGGGGGGTAGGAGAAAGATGGGGAAAAAATTTGGAACTCAAAATCTTATGGAAAGGAATGTTGAAAACTAAAAATAAATAAATAAATTCTGAAAAAAAAAATCATCGGATTTATAGATGAGGAAACTGAGACCCAAAGATTCACAGATCCAGGATTTTTACACTGGTCTTCTGCCTCCAAATCCAGTACTCTAGCTATGCCACTAAAGTAAACTTTTGAGCATTGTACTTGACCTATAATAAGTATTTAACAAATAATCTTTGAATGGATTTCTAGGTGTGGTAGTGGACAGAATGCTAGACCTGAAGTTAAGAAGACCTGTGATCAAATCTGGCCTCAGACACTTATTAGCTGTATGACCTTGTATAAATCACTTAACCTCTCTTTGCCTCAGTTTCCTCATCTGTATAATGGAGATCATAACAGCACCCACTCCCCCTGAGGTTGTTGTGAAAGACATTTGTAAAAACACTTAGCACAGGTGCCTAGCATATAGTAAGTGTAACATAAATGCTATGTGAACAAATGGTTTCAAGTCCACCAATATAATAACAGGAAGTCCCCATGACATAGAGAACCCTGGACTGAGTCAGGAGCCCAGAATAGCTCTGCCACTAACCACATATGTGACTCGGCAAGTCCCCTCCCCTGTTCAAGCTTGTTTCCTCATTTAAAAAATCAAGGCTTGGGGCTAGAGGAGTTCCAAGATCATCTGCTGCTCCACCATGTCTGTGTTTCTATTTCTCTATCAGACTAAACCATCTGAGACTGTTTAAAATTACCATGTACTTTGCGGACCTGAAATTTCTTTTAGATAATTGTAAAGAGAGTCGAACCTGCCCACTAATTGTGTCCCCCAAGGCTCTATCTTGTGTCTTCACCTCTCTCCACCCTCAGCGATGTTATTAGTTCCCAGGGGTTCCATTATCAGCTCTATGTGGAGAACTCCAGCCCTAATCTCTCTTACGAAATACAATCCTGCGTTACCAACTGCCTGCCCGAACATCTCCACATCCCAAAGGCATCTCAAACCCAACATGTTCAAAATGGAATGGATTTAATAGCCCCCCAAACCCTCCCAAACAGTCATAATCTGGAAGGCATCCTTGATTCTTCCTTCTCTTTTTACCTCTCCTAAGAATTACCAAGTCTTACTGATTTTACCTGCTTTTTTCTGTAAGTCTCAAATCTCACTTTAGGGGCAGGTGCAGTGGATAGAATCCTAAGTCTAGAGTCAGGAAGACCTGAGTTCAAATCTGGTCTCAGACACTAGGTGCATGACCCAGGGAAAATCACTTAACCCCTGTTTGCCTCAGTTTCCTCATCTATAAAGTAGAGATACTACCAGCTGTAAAGTAAAGTGCTCAGAACTGGTGTGGGGCTCAAATAAGGTAATAATTTTTAAGTGGTTAGAGTAGTACCTGGCACATAGTAAGCACTATACAAATGCTAGCTATTATTATTACCTACCCTTCTCTCTACACCCAGATAGCCTCTCTGCCTTAGTTCTGGCCCAAATCATCTCTCCTCTAGACTACTGTGATAGCCTCTGAACTGGTCTTCCTGCTTCCAGCCTCTCCCTGCATCTAATTTAGGGGTGGGGAACCTGTGGCCTCGAGGTCACATGTGGCCCTCTAGGTCCTCAAGTGCCACCCTTTGACTGACTCCAAACTTCACAGAACAAATTCCCTTAATGAAAGGATTTGTTCTATAAAACTTGGACTCAGTCAAAAGATCACACCCAATGACCTAGAAGCCCATATGTGGCCTCAAGGTGCAGTTTCCCCACCCCTGATCCATCTCCCACATAGCTGCCAAATGGATATTCCTATAACTCCATATATATATATGTGTGTGTGTGTGTGTGTGTGTGTGTGTGTGTGTGTGTATGTGTGTGTGTAATATAATTGCAGGTTTTAACCATGGCTCCCTATTGCCTCTAGAAGAAGACGTAAAATTCAAAGCTCTTCACCATGTGGCTCCCACTTACCTTTTCAGTTTTATTTCATAGTACATGCCTTCATACACTCTCCACTCCTGGCTCAAGTGTTCCAGAAACCTGATATTTTCTTTCCTGCTTCCCTCCCTTTCCAAAGGTGGTTCCCCATGTATAGAATATGCCTCTCCTCATTTCTGCTTCATCAGCTCTTAGCTTCCTCCAAAGTACAGCTCAGAGGACTCCTCCTATACAGGGTTATTCCTAATTCCCCCTAGTTCTTTGTATTTTCTCCCCTTGAATTTTTTTTGGGGGGGAATAAGTTAAATTGATTCCATTTCCTTGTGTTGTAGTACAATCACTTTCAGAAATAGTCAAATATTCATTCCTATCTCTTTCACTCATCGCCCCCATTCCCACTTCCACCCCCTGAAGGTCCCCTTCCTTAAAATCAAGAAAAATAGTTAGTGGGCAGAGTGAATAGAGCACCAGCCCTGGAGTCAAGAGGACCTGAGTTCAGATCCAACCTCAGACACTCGATACACTTACTAGCTGTGTGACCTTGGGTAAGTCACAACCCCAATTGCCTTGCCTTCTCCCCTCCAAAAAAAAAAAAATAAGCAAAAAAATTCATCCAGTAAATTCATGTGACAATGGATGCAAAATTCTCTTATTAAAGTCCCTCATGTCTCTGCAGAGAGAATGGAGATAGATTTCTTTGTCTATTATCCAGGACCGAGAGCTATTCAGTTACTCGGAGTTCAACGTCCTCTTAGTTTTCATTTACAGTGTTGTAGTCATTGTCTACAGTGTTCTCCTCATTCTGCTTATTTTTCTCTGTAGCATCAGTTGCTACATGTCTTCCCAAGCTTTCTGAATTCCTCATAGCAATACAATGTTCCATTCCACAGCTTGTTTAGTCATTCCCCAATCTGCAAGTGCCCATTTTTAATCTCCAGTTCTTTACTGCCACAAAAATTGGTTAGTAATATTTTTGTATCTATGTGGCAATTCTTATCTTTGACCTTTTTGAGATCCCAGTCATAGGATTAGGTGGATCATATAATGGCTGGTATTTTCCAGAAAGGCTGGATCATTTCATAGTTCAGATGCACTAACAGTATATGAGAGCTCCTGTTTTCCTATCATCTTTCCAAAATTGTTTTTTGTAGGGGTCAGTCATCTTTGCCAGCATATTGGATATGAGATTAAATGTTAGAGTTGGTTTTGTGTGAATTTCTCTTACTCTTAGTGACCAGGGGCATTTTTTTTTCACATTATCCCTCTTTTAAAAATCTTTGTATATACTTTAAAAAAAAACCCCAAATGTTAAAAAATTGTTGTTACATGCTGCCAGGAAATAAGATATATAGGCAATGGGGTATAGAAATCTATCTTGCCCTATAAGAAAGTAAGGGGAAGGGGAAGCATGGTGAGGGTGGAGGGAGGGGGGAATATGAGAGGAAAACCTGGGCAAAGGAGTAATCAGTATGCTTGCCATCTTGGGGTGGGGAGTAGGGACTGATTGGGGAGAAAATTTGGAACTCAAAATCTTGTGGAAATGAATGTTGAAAACTAAAAATAAATAAATAAATTCTAAAAAAAAAAGTTAAAAAAATCTTTGTGTATACTTTTGTGTGTACATGTTGCACCCCCTCAAAAAAAAGGTAAAGTCCTTTATTTTGCCTTTCTAGCCACCTCCCCCCATGCAGTCCACCATCCTTTACCACAGCTAATACAAATGGGATTGAAATAGGTCTTAAACTTGATTGAGAAGAGGCAAGGTTGATGCATAGGCTTGTACAGAGCAGTCTGCAGCACACTCTGGGAAAGTGTTCCCATTGGCCAGAAGATGCTTACCCAGAATTTGCAGATAGACCTGTGCTAGCTCTGTACAAGGAGGTTTTTTGCACAGGGGTCCTATTCTGTTCTGGCTTCCTTCCTGTGGATAATCGACTGTTATTTTTTTAACTACTTTGCCAACAGGCTGGTACATGCCAGACAAGTCTTCACCGGAATCAGAATATCACAACGGTTCTCACACTGCTGTACACTTGGGTTTGTGCCCCACTAGTATTGATATGGCAATCACAGAAAGGGATATCGTACAGTCTAAATGAATGCTTCTCTTTAATGTGGTGTTACTATTGTCAGCCTGTCTGCTGTGCATGAAATTGGTCAGTTTGGACTACAGTAAAATAGAGTTCCTCTCATTTTCACGTGCCATGTTACATCAGTTTCTTGAGGAGGTTGGTGTATGGTGGAAAGAACACCATACTAGGAATCAGGGAAACTTAGTTTTAATCCTGTTGCTGTGTGACCTTAGACAAGTCATTTAACTCTCTGGGCCGCAGTTTCCTCACTTCTTAAATAAAAGGGTTGGATCGACTGATTTCTACCAGTTTTCACATATTATGTTTCTCCGAAGAACAATTTACACAAAAACGACATTGTAAAAACAAATAACTTTGAAAGACCTAAGAACTCTGATCAATACATTATCCAACCATAACTCCAAAGGGCTGATGATGAAGCAGGCTACCCACCTTCTGATAGAATGGTCATGGACACAAGATACAGAAACAAATATGTTTGTTTGGGTATGGCCAGTCTGGAAACTGGTTTTGTTTTACTGTGCATACTTATTACCTTTCTCTTTCTCAATAGGGGGAATGGGGAGGTAAGGAGAGAAAACAAAGCTTTATTCATTGAAAAAAAAAAGTTAAAATACATGCTTTATGAAATATTGCTATAACTGAGAAAGCCTAATGGGAATTGCTTAAAATAGCCATGTGATCTCTAGGGATCAGTCCAAAAAATTAGGATTACATTGGGCCTAATTAAAATTACCTTTACACAATATAATCAACTCAATTTTTTGGCATTATCAGGGAAAGAGATGCTCTATATGAATGAGTTTTCCAGACAGCTGAAGTTTATTCTTTCATTTCTTAAAACATCATTTTTAAAACATTCATAATAAAAATCCTTTTAAAATGTATTGCCTGTTTCCCTATCTTTGAAAACAAAATATACTAAATACAATTTAACCTTTCTGTTCTGATTCAGGGACTTAATGATGAACATCAATTACTAAAATTCTATGCTCCTTAGCTGTAATGGGCTTGTAATATGGTGATGCCTGAAGATTCTATTGTAGTGTGTAGGACTGTGTGTCCCTGAATTAAATGGCCCCAAACAACTGGGCTTCTCTGCTTAGTGTTTTTTCTCTCTCTTCCTTTTTGGTTCACTGTTCCTTCTCATGGCTCTCCCTTCTTAAGGAACCTTCAACATCCCTGACCAGTGATATAAATAGGTATTTCCTAATGGCTGGTTCACAAATGCTATTAACGCATGGCAATTTTTATTTAGTCTACAAAAGTCCTACTAGCCAATGGACTTACTCCATAAAACATATAAACTTAGAAAACTGTCTCGTACTACATGCTGATCTGCTAAACTATTGAGTCACTTAGAGGGAGTTGAGAAAGGCAGAGAAGACCAAGGATCTGATTTTAGATACTGAACTGCCATATTAGGTCCAGTTTAACAAATATTAAGAACCTGTCATGTTCAAGGTATCCTGTTGAACCCCACAATCTCAAAGGCAAAAACACAACAATCCCTGCCCTGAAGGGACTTAGATCCTTCTAAGTTCTATCCTAGAGAATACAGCATCATGCATTTAGGAACATAGCCAAAATACAAGGTGGAGAGTGAAGGGAGTCAAGGAGAGATCAGGCTAGGAGGACATTTGAGGGAAATGAGAGGGCTAACCACTCCCGTCAGAAAATGTTTCATGGGGGAGGAGTCATTTGAACAGAGACTTGAAAGAAAGGGGAAGATGGGGAGAGAATCCTTCCCAGGTGAGCTACAGGGTGTTCATTTTGGGAAGCTGCTTGGAGTCCAGTTTGTTCAGAAAATGAGTATGGGAAGCAGATTTATGTGAATTAAGGCTGGAAAACCTGCTTGGCATCAGCTAAGGAAGCGTCTTTAATGTAAGGTTGAGATTTGAGTTTATCCTACAGGGAAAAGGGTGTTGCTAAGATTGTTGGGCAGAAGAAGACTTTTGCCTGTGGCGGCTGGGTGAAGGACAGCAGTGAGGACAAACTGGAAGCAGGAAAGCTAATTAAGGAGCTCTTACAATTACCACTGCTACATCTATACTTCTAGAGAGGTTAAAGAGGAAAAGAACCCTTATATACAAAAATCTTTGTAACATCTCCTTTGTAGATGGAGAAGAATTGGAAACTAAGGGGGTGCCCGTCATTTGCTGTTTCTCCTTTACTCTCAAGACCATGACATCAGGAAGGTGACGCGTGACTTGTAAGTGAATTAGATTTAAGGGAGGAAGGGCTGTACGGGTCACCATCTTCACTCTCTCCTCAGGAACCATCTGGGTCCAGTGGCAAGATATAGATCAGGAAGACTGGAGACAAGCCCCTGCCCATCAACCGGGGAATAGCTGAGCAAATGTTGGTATGTGTGTACATGTATGTATGTGTGTATATGTATGTACGTATATATATATACACGTGTGTATATACATATATGATAGAATACTTTGGTACTGCAAGAAATTATGAAGTAGACCGTTTCAAAGGAAGCTTCAAAGACTCATAGAAACTGAAGCAGAATAAGGGGAGCAGAGCCAGGATAACAGCTTATACAGTAATAGCAATAGTGTAAAGATAAGCAACTTTGAAAGACTTAGGAATCCTCATCAACATAATGACCATCACAATTCCAGAGGACTCAAGATGAAACATGTTACTCTACTCCTGGTAAGTGATGAACTCAGAGTGTAGACTGAGACTTTGGAGGGGAGGGAGCAATGTGGGAATTTATTGTGCTTGACTATACATGTTTGTAACACAGGCTTTGTTTTCTTTGCCTTTTCTTTTGGTGGATAAAGTGAGAGGGAGAGAATAAGGATAGGAAATAAAATAAAATAAAATTTTATTTAAAGAAGAAGCTATTATAACAGTCCGGGTGAGAGAGCGTGAAATACTGGCCCGGCAAAGCAATAAGCATTTTGTTAAGCACTCATTCTACATAGGGACTGTCCTGAGATTACAAATACAGGTATGGCCCCTGCCCCAACACCCACTGGCACTAAATTCTCTCTTTATTGGTGGTGAAGGTCCTGCCCTGTGCACAGGACGGAACAGAGTGGACAAGAAGCAGAAGAGCTCTAGCCTTCGCTACTCCCTTCGGAAACTCTTCAGAGAAAGTCCCCAAACTTTGAGTATTCTTTTCATTTCTTCATATGTGTCGAGTCACTGCAGGCACTTCTGGCTGGAAAGCTTTAAGAGAGAAGGCCACCTCAAGCTGCTGGAGGAAAAGACTCTAGGAAGACACAAAAAGAGCTGGCAGTCTCTGTCATTCTCTACTGCCATCTCGCTACACAAGAGACTTCAGGCAGTACCCCTTTGGGTGAGTGAGATCAAGGACACTCTCTTGGTTGAGCTAAGTTATCTTGCCTACAATGGGAGAGTGCCTTCGTTTTGTATTATCTGGCATATGTTCTCTTATGTATAAGGTTTTGTTATAATTTGGATAAGTAGGTTTCTTTGTTACTTGCTGTATCTGTTCTTTATGGCAGTTGTATCAGGTAGAAAACAGGTCGAGTCTTAGATATAAAGCTTAGGATCCCCTCTTCCCCCCCAAATGACAAAGTGATCAGAAGTTGGATTGAACCATATAATGTCCCCTGGACTAATAATAAAGGGAGCAGATTGATATAATTCTTGGGGGGTCTTTTTGTTTGTTTTTGCTTTCTGGAGGGACAAAGGCAGGGCATTTGGGGTTAAGTGACTTGCCCGAGGTCACACAGCTAGTAAGTGTTAAGTGTCTGAGGTCACATTTGAACTCAGGTCCTCTTGACTCTAGGGCCGGTACTCTATTCACTGTGCCACCTACCTGCCAGATTGATATAATTCTAGCCCAGCACCTCTCTCTCTCTCTCTCTCTCTCTCTCTCTCTCTCTCTCTCTCTCTCATAACAGAGTAGCCTTTGACCCCAACCTCCTGCAGAAATTAAAAAGGATGTATCCCTTGGAGAAAGGTAGGGGGAAAAGAAGTAAGAGATGACTATTCTGCCTCCATTCGAGCCTTGCCCTTTGCCAGCCCTCTCCTTACACGTGGGCCTCTCCATCCACGAAGGTTTTCTCTACACAAGAAACTGAATTTCAACCATCAGATGCAGCCCAACACTCCAGCCTGCCAAGCTCTTTTTGGATCCTCACTCTCTTCCACTCTGCTAACTAACCCTCCTAGCTTTGAGCCATCTGCAGATTGATGATTGTGCCATCTATACCTTTGTCTAAGTCACTGATAAAAATGGGAAATGGCATGAGGATGGGCACCAATCAGCAAAGGTTCTCTCCTAGAGAGCTCCTGCCACATTGACATTAGACCGCTACTGAGAACGATGGGACCACACGTGCCTTCTGTGCCCACTACATCTCCTTCTCGTGGTTTTGCTCATTCTCTCCTTAAAGGTCCAAATCAAGTTGGGACAGTTCAAGTTTTTTTAACTTTATTTTCATATGGAATCAGCTTGGTGAATCTTACTGATGCTGTCTAAGGTCAGGCACTACCAGTAGTACAATAAGGATCTAGGATAAGGAGAGTTTGAACCTTCTCTAGGAAATCCATGCTGCTCTCTGGATTCATTGGAAGGAAAGAAGACTCACTTGATTTCTTTGGGTCACCCCTGGGCCTGCATACTATAGTAAATCTTGAGAAAGGATTTCACTGGAGTTTAAAGGTCAGTATTCAGATAATAGAGAAGGTAAGAAGCATGCAAGTTTTTAAGAGGTCTAAGTAGTGAGTAGAGACTACTCTTTGGGGGAATTTGTCAGTGAAAGAGAGGACAGATAAGACCATATCTCTGACAGAATCAAGCAAAGGATTTTTATTAAAGGACAGTGTGGACCTGAACATGTCAGTAGGCATTGATAGATGGGAGATGATAGATAAGGACAGAGTGAAGATAAGGTAAAAAGAGAAAATGACTGGGAAAGCTTTTGGAGCAGATGGTTCTCCAAATGCCAGACTGCTTCTTCAGAAGCAGACCTGCTTCCCTTGTAACCAGGAGACAGTTGTGCTGAGGGGCCTCTGGACTACACTAAAACCAAACAAAAATGAACATAGAGCATATATAACTGGGGCTGGTCCACCCCAGCTGCTTTCCTCCCAACCTTCAGGACCTCAGCGGAAATGTCCTCATTCAGGTTGAGTATGGCTCCAAATTCCCAAAAGTGATACAAGAAAAGGTAGCAGTCTCCCCTGTCTACCACGTACATGGTCAGGAGAGAAGTTCCAGGGGGCTGTGATGGATGAGGGCCCTTAATCACAGGAAGAAGGAAGTCAGCCCTAACACTGGGTGATGGGATTTCCCAGCCATCCTTTCATTCTAGGATCCCTAAGCCAAAGCTTTGTGAGACAGATGTGGCTGCCAAGACCGCTGTAAGGTCTCATCTCTCAGTGAAGACTGATGCTTTTAAAGAGAAAACTGGAATCATAGATGGAATTAGGTCCCTTACAGAGTGTCCACCCTCCCTGACTGTTCCTTCTTCTTGCATCTCCTCTCAGTTAAGCATGTCAGCTTGATCTCTCTGCCTCTTCTGTCTTATGGTATTTGGCCTCCCAACAAGGTCAGTTTTTTCCTCAGAAGCATCAGCCTGATTCAGGTAGATGAAGAACCAGAGCTTCAACAATAAAGTCTCCTTCTTTCTCCTTTACACCAGGACTGTGCCTGGGGGCCTTGACCCAAATCCGACCCCCTTGGATTTTCCCCCCAGCAAATAAAGGAAATTGCTGCCTTTCATTTACTGCCCTTCTGAATGCCCTACTCAACCTGTAATAGGGCAATAAGGCTACATTTAGGATAGGACATAAACAAACATTTATTAAAAGCTACAAAGACAATGACAACCACTCTTACCTGCAAGCTTTTTTATATTCTATTACATTTAGGGCTGGCAGGGACCTTGGAGGTCACAGATGAAGCAATTGTGACCAAGAGATATTGAGTAGAAGGGGGTAGAAGAGGGATACGGAAGAAAATGTAGGTGATGTGGAGGCAAAATAAAATACTTTTTAAAAAAAGCAGCAAAACAAAAAGGAAAAATCACACGTGCTATCAATCATAATTACTCCATGGTTTTGCTGAGGAAGTAATTGATTCAGCAAGATAAAATGTATCAATAAAATATTTTAAAAGTTTTTTCTATGATATATAAGACATTCTTCCCCTCTTTCTTTGCAGGAGGTGGGACTATGGATGTAACAAACTGCATATAATATTAGACTTTTTCTGTGTTTTGGTTAATCTTAGTGAACTTTTGCTTCCTTTTTTTTTCTTATAACAGATGCCTGGGAAGGGATAAGGCAGGGGAAAGACATATATTGGAAAATATAAGTGATATTAAAAATAAAAGACATCAATAACTTTAAAAATAATAAAGGAGGGTACTTGGAGTATATGATCTTTAAGATTTCTAATAGCTCTAAATCCTATAATCTGATGCTTTCAAGAACAAAACTATAGAAATACTGGGGGGGGGGAAGGTTTAAAGAATAGTGGAATAAGGATCTAGCCCCCAAAGTATGAGAAGATTCCCCCTCGTGCTCTGAGATTACGACAAGTATGCATATACCTCTAGGGAGCCTGACTTTATGTGAATGCCAATCAGAAAACGCCAGTAGTGAGGCCTTAGAACTAAATCAGGGACCAAATTCCAAACTGGTCCTAACCTTCCTCTGTGGGCTCTGTCTCCGACCCCAACCCCACTCCTAGCATCAGTGGGCTAATGAGCTTTTCTCTTTTTAATGCCCTTTCCCCCCCAGAATTCTGTGGAGGCTATTTCAATTCCCCATGGCTTTTTATAAACAATGAATACCACTATGACCAATGGTCCCTTCCCCCTTCTCCTTAATCCAGGGAGGAATCTCTAGAAGCTACTGAACTACGGGGCATCCTCCTTTCTCTCAAAACAAATCAAATAAAATAATAAAAACAACAGAAAGCCCTAGCCTCTGTTGGCGTTTATGGCAGTCATGGCTGCCAAGGCCTCTGGGAAGATAAGGAACAGCCCCCCATTCCATCCCCGACCTGTTTCCCCTGAAGAGTCCCTCTCCACCAAGAGGAGAGCCCCGGCCCTGTTGCTGTGGCAACTGAGAGACTGCTCTCCCCCTCATCCACAGAAATAGCCCAAGGGAGAGGAGGAGAGGATTGAATTGCTATAATCTTGGAGCTTCAGCAGGGGGCTGGGAGCCCAGGCTGTTTGATGTGGCACTTACCCATTGGCCCAGGGGGAGTATGATGCCACAGAGGCTAAATCCACCTCTCTCTTCCTTTCCTCTTCCCTCTCATCCTTCCCTCCCTTCCTCCCATCCCCCAGCCAAACTAGAAACCTCAAGGCCACACAGCCAGCTTCTCTCCTGCAATGTGGAGAGGGCCCCTGCTAGGTTAGCCAGAGCCAGATGTTGCTGCCTTTGACTACATTAACCCTCTATGAGGGAAGGCAGCCTTGTTTAGGTGATTGGAGTCAAAAGAAAGGCTGCTTTTGGAGGGGGAAATGGGATTTCTCAATTTGGGGAAGGAAGAGAGCATAGGGATCCAATTCTCTCATTTTATAGAAGAGGAAAATCATTCAGTGACTAGTGACTAGTCTGGATCACAGGTATTAAGTGATATAACTCAAGTCCCCTGGCTTCAAGGCCAGAAGTTCCTCCTATGGAACCTTGATCTTGACCCCAAATCATTTTCTCCTCTCTCTCTTAGATTGGAATTTGATCATAAGCATGTGCTTGATGATAACTGATAGAAGAAACTTATGACAGAGACTTCTCTATGCAGAAAATTTTTGAACAATGTCTACCAAAAGAGCCAATAAACTTGCCCAAGATTTCCTAGAGAGAAGACCATTACCTCCATCATGTTATCTCAGTTCATGGATCTATAAGAACTCCCCTCTGCCTAGCACTATAAATTCTTCACCCTTCTACTCAGAGCCTTTCGAGATTAAAGCCACCTACCTATTTATAGAGAATTTTAGAGACTGAAGAAAATTTAGATATCTATCACCAATCCATTTCCTCCTTTTCTTTATCTCCCATTTTACGATCATTAAACTGAGGCCCAAAGAGGCTAAGTGATCTATTCAGTGTCACACAGATGGTTAATGGGAAAGTCAGAACAAAATGCAATGCAAAGGGCCCTCTGCACCCTGTAACTCTATTTTTTTCTCCCAGCAAACCCAAGTCACAGTTCATTGGTATTTCCTGCCCCACTCTGGAATGATCGTGAGGGTTTTCTAAGCATCAAGCTTTCTTCTCCCCAATAACACACTAACTTCTTAGATAACTTAAAAGGATTTACAGTGACATTCTAGGAAGAAAGATACAGTGGATAAGTTGGGAATACAGTAATACAGGAAAAGGTTTAACATGTTACGGTTTACAAAAATTCTTATTGTTTCATCCTCATCATCAAGACCAGTAGAGCATTCAGCCTACTGTCCTTATCTTCCTTCTGCTCTACCTTGATAGTTCTAAGTTCATTACTATGGATTGGCCAACTGGGGTCATCTTTCCCAACCCTCCACAGTAAGGGTTCTTAACCTTGGTGTCATGAACCCCATGGGCACATCCACTGAAGCCTATGGATCCCTTCTCAGAAAACTTTTAATGCAAAAAATACTAATTATATTGAAATAGTTATCAATTTAAAAAAAACTTGTTCAAATACCTAATGAAATCTATCTATGGCCCCCCACCCCAAGGAGACCTCAAGGTGAAGAACCCCTGAACTAAAATCTGCTTCTTTTCCTTTCAGTATGGTGTGGGAGTTGGCCTCCTCAGGTACTTTCCCCTACCATGGCAGTCCCCTTCCCCCAACCAGTTTGGTAATCTTATATTACCTAACTTTCATATCACTAGCCATGGACTACATAAATTTAGCCAGCACCCTGCCCTTCCCTGACACCCCTCACCTCAGATTTGGAGCAGAAGAATTTTCCCTTTTCACCCCATAGTTGATTCTACCCACATTAGGCCATGGATTTTCTCTTACCTTTATTTGGAGGTTTTAATTAATACAAGTTTGCCCCACCCCCTGCCATTTTACAAATGATTAAACTGAGCACCCAAGAGTTCTAACAATTAGTTAAAGGGAAAGTCTGGACTAGAGCCTAGGAGTGGGGCAGGGAGGGGGAGGGACCAAGGGAGCTTCTGTTCCCTCTAACCCCACTGTTTTATTTTCTTGAATTTCCTGGCCCATGGAAGCACTTCATCTTCATGTCTCCATCCAAGTACCTTGATTTCATATTTTAAAAGCTTGATTTTTTGGCTAATTTAGGACTTAGTCTTAGCCTTCTCTCTCCCATTTGAGCCCCAGGGGATAGATAAAGCAACAAACATTTCCTAGGCCACATATTCCCACTTTTCATCTCTGAGTCTCTACCCAAGTGCATTATTCTTAGCTTCCTACTTTGGGTCAAACTAATCTGAACTGAAAGCTACCAGAGAAACCGGATGCCTTCCCCTTGTGCTCAGCTGGGAATCTCAACACTTCCTCACCTCAAGGTCATGGAATCCTGGCCCTGCTTGGTCCCCTGCCCCAACATGACAGTTCCTAAAGACGACATAGTTCTTTAGTTACTCAAAGACTCACAATTTCTCATGAAATAGATGGCCTTTGTACCTCAGTGCATGGTCTTTTTTCAAGAGTTGCTGTGGAAAAAAAGGCTAGTTGTTGTCATTTTAAAGAGCTGTGGCTGAAAAAAAATCAACTGAAAATCAGCCTACCTGGTAGTTATCATCTCTGAACTTAGTAACCACCAGCAAATGGCCTAAAGCCCATCATTGAGCCATATTCAAAGTGTTTCAAAGACTGGTAAGATCTGCCACAACTTGTAAACCATGAAGAACTCTGGGTCAAAAACCTATTGATATGTTTTGTTTGGCTGTGCTTGTGAGCTAGAAAGGAGGGTTCTCTTGAAGGACACATTAGGGAGGGTTTGTAAAGGGAGGAGATAGTAAACCCGAGGTAAAAGTGATATAAAAAAGAAAAGAAGACAACCAATAGAACATTAAAAGAGGGGAAGAACTAAAAAAAAAAAAACAAAAAAGAAAACTCTTAGGCTCAAATCTTGGCTCCAAAGAAATGATGAGGAAGCACCAGTAGTCACTTTATTCCAAAATATTAGATAACCAAGAATAGATGTTATAAACATGGAAATTTAGTTTCCAGAGTTAATCAAATTTTGATGGTTTCCATACCTTTTAAGGGAAAAATAAAAAAAACTAGCTCAGCCCAGGCTGGGGGGGAGGGAAGACTCTGGTAGATATTCCTCCTACCACAGAGAAGACTAGACTAGGGGCTCTATAATATAGATTATACATCTATAATCCTATAGCCTGTGTTCTTTGGGTAGAAAGATAAAGAATTAAGAGTAAGAGAAGTACCATGGTCTGAAGCAGGTGGATAGAGGCAACTTTGGAATAAAGAGGGAAGATTCTTCTCTTGCTGGAAGTCTGAGGAGAGAGGCAAAGTGCAGGATAAACTTCTTTAGGCCCTGGCCAGTGATATGAAGGTGAGATAACCAGAGACTGCCAAACTGAATGAGGGGAGGAAATCACAGAAGATAAGGTCCCTGTCTAGGCCCTGTGCTCTCATACCATATTGAAAGCCAAAGAAACAGATTCTAGTCCATGTTTCTCAAACATGAGATCCCCTTTGAGGATCCATGGGATTCTTCCATGAGATTTTTTTCAGTTTGATAACTGTATTTCAATGTGATTAGTTTCCTTTGTAATCTGATTTATCTTATTTTATGCATTTAAAAAAAATTACTCTGAGAAGGGATCTATAGGCTTCAGCAAACTGCCATAGGGTTTCATGATACCAACAAAGTTAAGAACCTCTGATCTTGAGGGCTAGGAAAGACAACCCTAGTCAGCTAATCCATAGCAACTGAACAGAAATGAATGACTATCAAGGTCCATAATGGGGAAAAGGGAGACCAGAGGCTGAATGTTCTACTGGTTTTGAGGACCAGAACTAATGCATTGAGTTATACCTACCATCTCATCTCTTCTTATTTCAAGCCCTATACATCTTTCAAGCATGTAAAGAAATGCCTTTGTAAATAAGAAAATGCTATGAATATGAGTTCTTATTACCAGTATTATTTTACTTCAATATTTCAATGATGAATGATTTTCTTAATGTGAATATTTCCTTCACAGGTACAGATTGCAACCTTCTTCACCCCATGAGCTACTATGGCTCCAAAAACTTACTCTCTTTTGGTCTACTCTCTCTCTGATGATGAGCTTCTCTGTACTTAGGGGTGGTCCTCAGATAACAAACATATAGGTTGTTGCCTGGTCCATACTGAAAGACTAATAGGAACTGGTTCATATTGGAAGCCCTACAGGACCATACTACATTGGTCTAGCCTTCAAGAATGTAAGATGGCAGTGCAGATTTCTAAGAAGAGGAAGTCCGTTTGCTAAAGGCATTTTCAAGCCTAAAATAAATGAGTCTGTTGCACAATAGAGGTGCAAGTTACCCCAGCCAGGCCAGGAATCATTTTCCTGATCACTAGGGCTCAGAATGAAGCCAAGTGGCCACCAGAAGTCTCTGTGCGACAAGCAGCTCAGGTAAAGTTCTTAAATTTACAACTCTTAAGTAGGAAGTCTACTTGGACCTAGAACACACTGTGGAGTCTTCTACTTGATTATAAAAAGTAGGACAAAAGAATGCAAGATGTAGTATCTGGTAAGGGCAGAGAAGAGAGGATGAAGTTTTTGGATGTCCTAATGATCCTTAGCAGAGACCCTGGCAACTGCATTTTGACTGCTCTATGCCACATTCTTCCTCAGACAGGTATACAGGGCATTAAAGTCTAAATCATGTTGTCCTAGAATCCAAGTGGCAAGATTGGGCCCAAGAAGCCTCTGCCTGACCATGTGAGCATTACAGAACCCTCAAAACGAGATTCTGTGTACCACCCCCATTTTAGAGCGGAAGAATGGGAAGCCATAATATCCAGCCATACCCATAGGTCTCTACTACATAACAGGACTCTGTGATACCTAAAATTGTGTGACTGAAACTCTTCTGTAAAGATCTTTAATAAAGTCCTTTTAAAAAATGCAGTCTCCTCCATCCCACAGTATATCATCAGGATGGGAATTTATTGGAAGATATTAAGTTATTATTATTATTTCTCAACAATTCCAGTCAACACTCACCTCTCCTTTTCTAATCATCCATAGTATTTATCTACACCAAACATTTTGACAATTAGGATAATAAGATTGTTGGTTTTGAGCTGTAAGGAACCTTTCCAATCATTTAGGTCAATCCCTTCATTTTGTAGATGTAGAAACTGAAGCCCAGAGAGATTGTGACTTGCCTAATATCACATAGAAGTAAATGACCGAGACAGTGTTTAAACCCAAGTCCAGCATTCTAATAATATTACTAAATGTTGTATTGAAGACTATACTTTCATTTCTCAACTATCTATGGACTATGAATTTCTGCTCCTCCAAAATCTTATCATCTTGAAGGCAAGTGCCAAACTTATTTTCTTTCTTTCATTTTTTTCCCCCATCAACAAAAGTTCAGCCTATCGACAACTGAAGTCCTTGTCTTCTCCAGAAACTTCCTAATTCTCTTATTAGTGTGAATGGTGCCCCAAGTCATCCTGGCTCCAAAACTCTGAAATCCAAATCTCCTTTTTTCTTATCTTCCATATGTGTCTGTTATCAAGTTCTGCTGCTTTTTCCATAATAGCTTCTGCATCATCCCTAAGATCAATAAGCATTTATTTAGTGCCAGTTGTGTACCAAGCACTGTGTTAAGCACCTCATTAGCTTACCATCCTTGTTCAGGCCCTTTCTTCAGTTCATTAGGTACCTTCCCTTGTGCCAAACACTGTGGTAGCTGTAGAAGATACTCCTGCCTAGACAAACTAATTCAGTAGCTCTCACTTGGTTTCTTGCCACCAATTTCTTGACCTCTCTATATATACCTCATATCATTGCCAGATTCATTTCCCTAAAATACTGGCTTTATCACTTTGCTGCTCAGCTTAAAAGGCTTTTTATTGTTTACAGGATAAATTCCAAACTGCTAACGGCATTCAAGGGCTTCAACATCTGGTTCCAACACTCCTTTCCAATCCTGTCTCCCAAATCTGTTACTTCCCTATTGACACTCTCCAGCCAAAATGATCTAATTATCAAACCCAAACTATGCCTTTTACTCCCATATAGTCTTACTCTCTTTCATACTGTCTTGTTCATTCTCCAGTCTTCTCCCCCATTCCTAGTTTCCAGCCCTGTCTCTCTCTCAGTCTGGCCAAATCATAAGATCATAGATGTACAGATGAGGAAACTTAAGACAGAGAGGAATTAAATGATTTGTCCAAGATCACAAATCTGGCAGGTGACAAGAATAAGATAACAGCCTTTAAGATTTTTTTTTTCAGTAATGCTTCACAATACATGGATATTCTCCACCTACCTACTTTTTCATTTTTCACAACTTGTTTTGCACTTTAAAGAAACTGCTGTAAAGCTCCTTCTTCCCTAGTCTAAATGGTGGGAGTTCAGTGTGCAGTCATTAACTCTGTCTTCTACAGGCCCCTTCCCAAGGCAAAGTTTGCCAATAGCTTGTTAGATCACTTCCTGAGGGGCAGGCCCCAGCCATAAAAAGCACCAGAAGTCTACAAACCTCGTCTAAATTTACAGCTCAGGGCAGAAGGTCAGAGCAATAGCTTTGTTCTTTGTTTATCTTTTGGTCTGGAAGCCAATTGCCCTTATTAGAAAAACTTAAAAAAAAAAAACCAAAATTGCTGGAGGTTTTATTTTAAGGTTTGTTTTCTCCCTTGAAAACAGGCTCCAACAAGCCTCTTCCTTTTCCTACTGAGTAGTATGGGGTCCTAATTACTATCTCTCCACAGAGAGAGGGAAGGCTGAGGAGGAGGAGGGTGAGGGGCTTCTAGGGTGAAGTGTCTGAAAATGATGTAAGACATGGACCAGCTGGATTCTTGCCAAATGCACTTCAAAGCCGACATCGATTTGAACTTTGCATTGTTTCTCAGAAACCTCAGTGCCTGCTTTGAATCAGAGGGCTTGGTGAATGCTATCTGCTCACATTTCATTTGGCTTTAGGTTTCCGGTTCCTTGAGTCAGGACCAAACCAAATGTGGTGGGGAGGAGGAAAGGGGTTTCATGTAGCTGATAATGCCTGAGGCTTTAGATGAAACCCAAAACTTAGCCACAGTTGATGAAAATCCCTTGACTGTTTTCAGAGAGCATATAGGAGTCTCACCTGGATTATATTCTGAGTCTCCAAGTTGGGACTTCTGAAACGACCTGGAGGAAGGTCTCTATCTAATTGAGTAGATTCTATATGATCTATTTAGTATTCGGTTAGGCTGCTGAGGCTTCAAGTATCATTTACCCTGTTTCTGGAGCCATGAGTCTTGGAGGATTTTATTTGCCAAAAGACTCTGGAGGGAAAGGAGGATGAGATTGTAGTCATTTGAGAATGTGTATTGATAGTGATAGAAATTTCCTGTTACTTTATTATTTGTTTGAGAGGAGGAAAAGAGGAAGGAGGAGGAGAAGATGGAAAGAAAGGAAGAAAAGAAGGGAGGGAGGAAAACAGAGAGAAGGAAAGGAGAAACTTAAGGGCATTATAAGCATCTTAATTTCCCAAATTCAATCCAAGCCACTTTTCCTCTTCCTGTTCAGTTCTAGAACCAGTCTCCTTGATCTATGTCTGAATCCCACCCCTGGTGATTATTTTCTTTGCATCTTTCTCCAAGTGTCTTCTTTTAACATGCAAATATTCCTTAAAGGGATAACTTTATGTCAACAATATGTTCACAGCAATGTTTATTATTTCAATTTCCTCCCTGAATGGCAGACAGAGCTGGGAAAGAGCATTGCAGAAACGAGAAGGTGAGATAGAAGACAAGAAAGTGAAATAAGAAGGCAGAATACCGGGGAGGAAATCCAAAATCTGCCTACCCATCATTTTGACAGAGGACAACTCTGTGGATTTCTTATGATAGTGTGACAGTGGATAAAATCACAAGGCCAGAGACACCTTGAAAGGGTCTCCAATCTATTCACATGCTTTGAGGCATGGGCTTACAATAACAAAAATGAAGAGTTGGAAGGTATATCAGAGGTCATCTACTCCAATCCATCAAATAAAATGATACTGTAAATCGCTTTGCAAACCTTAATGTGCTATATAAATGTTAGCATTGTTGCTGTTGTTAGCATTATTGCAGTGTTGCTGTTGTCGTCGTTAACCCCTGCAAGAATGAATTAATCTCATCTCTAATATTCCTCAGAAACTGTTAACCCAACCTCTAGTTGAAAGACCTCGAGTGATGGAAACTCACTATCTTCTCCTTCAAACAGCCCCAAAATCTAAACTGTTCTAAACTCAGGGTGGAAGAGGGAGCTGTGTGGTAGCTAACTCCTTCTCAACACCCAGAATAAGGTACAGGAAGAAAGTCATTAAACTTCTTCAAATGTAGTTTGTTTGTTTATTTATTTGTTTGTTTTTGAGGCAATGAAGTTAAATGACTTGTCCAGGATCACACAGCTAGTACATTTCTGAGGCCACATTTGAATTCTGAGTTCTCCTGATCCCAGAGCTGGTGCTCTATCCACTGCACCACATAGCTGCCCCTCAAACCCAGTTTTAAATATGGAAGCCTGAAGTTTGGGGAGGAAGAAAAGGAGAGAGTGAGTCATAGGTTCCAACCAACCCTAAAGGAAAAAGGACAGGAGGCATCACCCCAGGGTTAGAGAAGAATAGTAAGACAAAGGCAGGAAGAGATTCGGTGCCCAGAGGGCTTGGCCAGCTGATGGTCACCCAAAGGTGCCTTTGGGATCACATGATTTAAAACCAGAAAGAACCTTAGAAATCATTTAGTCCATTAGAGTTCAGACTGAGACATCCATTTTTTTGGACAAATGCAATTAGGGAATTTGTCTTGAATAACTAAATATATTTGTGCATACATAAAGGTGTAAATGTGCATTTATATTTGTTATAATGGCTTAATTTGTCTGTCTTTTTCAGTTGGAGTTGGGAATGATAGGAGGGAGAGAGGACACATTTGGGATGATTGAAAAAATTAATTTAAAATAATTTCTCTCAAGACTTCATTTTATAGGATGGTTTAATATTAGGAAAACCGTCAGTATAATTGATCATATCAACAATAAAACTAGCAGAAACCACATGATCATCTCAATAGATGCAGAAAAGGCTTTTGACAAAATACAACATCAATTCCTATTAAAACATTAGAAAGTATAGGGATAAATGGAGCCTTCCTTAAAATAATAGGTAGCATCTACTTAAAGCCATCAGCAAGTATTATATGTAATGGGGAGAAGCTAGAAGCATTTCCCATAAGATCAGGGGTGAAACAAGGGTGTCCACTATCACCCCTCTTATTCAATCTGGTACTAGATATGTTAGCAGTAGCAAATAGAGAAGAAAAAGAAATCAAAGGAATCAAATTAGGCAAAGAAGAGACCAAGCTATCTCTCTTTACAGATGATATGATGATATACTTAGAGAATCCTAGAGAATCAAGTAAAAAACTACTTGAGATAATAAATAAATTTGGCAAAGTTGCAGGACATAAAATAAACCCACATAAATCCTCAGCATTCCTATATATTTCCAATGAAATTCAACAGCAAGAGATAGAAAGAGAAATCCCATTTAAAGTTACTGTAGATAGGGGCGGCCAGGTGGCTCAGCGAGTAAGAGCACTGGCTCCAGTGTCGGGATGACTTGAATCAAATCTGGGCTCAGATACTCAGCACCACACCCAGAAATAATAACTGGCTGTGTAACCTTGAGCAAGTTACTTAACCCCAATTGCTTAAAAAAAAAAATAAAGTTACTGTAGACATTATAAAATATTTGGGAATCTACCTGCCAAAAAAAAAACCAGGACCTATATGACCACAACTACAAAACACTTTTCACACAAATAAAGTCAGATCTAACTAATTGGAAAAATATCAATTGCTCGTGTCTGGGTTGAGCTAATACAATAAAAATGACAATTTTACCTAAATTAAATTATATATTTAGTGCCATACCAACTAATTTACCAAAAAATTACTTTATAGAGCTAGAAAAAATAGTAACAAAATTCATTTGGAAGAATAAACAGTCCAGAATATCAAGGGAATTAATGAAAAGAAATGCTAGGGAAGGTGGACTAGCTGTACCAGATTTCAATCTGTATTACAAAGCAGCAGTCATCAAAACTACTTGGTACTGGCTGAGGAATAGAAGACTGGATCAATGGAATAGATTAGGCACAAGAGATTCAGAAGGCAACGACTATAGTAATCTATTGTTTGATAAACCCCCAGACCCTGGTTTTGGGGATAAGAACTCACTATTTGACAAAAACTGCTGAGAAAACTGGAATATAGCATGGCAGAAACTGGGCATAGACCATTATGTAACACCATATACCAAAATCAAGTCCAAATGGGTGCATGATCTAGGTATAAAGGTTGATACTGTAAGCAGTCTCGTAAAACAAGGAATAGTTTACCTGTCAGACTTGTAGAGAGGGAAAGACTTTATGACTAAACAAGAATTAGAGAACATTATAAAATGTAAAATGGATAATTTTGACTACATGAAATTGAAAAGCTTCTGTACAAAGCCAATGTAACTGAAGTGCCCACCAGAAATTATACACTAGAGCCCCCTTAAACCTGCTAGAGGGGACCCCTACTGGGTTCATTGGAAACCACCTAATAGGCTCCAATAGTAAAGAAATGTTTCACCTGGGTTGCTAAAACATCCCACAGATTCAGGTCTGTTTATGTTTGTATCCAAGGCTTTGCTAAGGAACTATGGCTTCACTTCGCTTCAGTAGAAATAATATTAATGATTTGTCTTAATAGAATAATACTGAGAAAGTTTTGCTTGAATGAACACAATGCTGATACTCTGTTGCTAGCAATCACATTGTCTATAAAATTATGTCTAACAGAAAGCTCGCTGCTGTCTTTCGGTCTGAGAGGCAGTCCCGGCCGGTTAATAAACACTCCTATCAAATTATAATTGGCCTAGCTGTCCAGTTATGTCTCGGTGTATTAGTACTATATTAGTATTAGTAACCAAGATTAAGAGGGAGGTGGGAAATTGGGAAAGAATCTTTACAACCTATGTCTCTGACAAAGGACTCATTTCTAAAATATACAGAGAATTGAGTCAGATTTATAAGAATACAAATCATTCCCCAATTGATAAATGGTCAAAGGATATGAACAGGCAATTTTCAGAGAAAGAAATTAAAGATATCTATAAGCACATGAAGAAATGCTCTAAATCACTATTGATTAGAGAAATGCAAATCAAAACAACTCTGAGGTACCACATCTCACCAGTCAGATTGGCTAAGATTACAAAACAGGAAAATGACAAATGCTGGAGAGGATGTGGACAAATTGGAACACTAATGCATTGCTGGTGGAGTTGTGAATGTATCTAGCCTTTCTGGAGAGCAATCTGGAATTATGCCCAAAGGGCTATAAATACTTTCATATCCTTTGACCCTGCAATACCACTCCTAGGGTTATATCCCAAAGAGATCATAGAAGTGGGAGGAAGACCCATATGTACAAAAATTGTTTATAGCAACTCTTTTGGTGGTGGCAAAGAATTGGAAATTAAGGGGGTGCCCATCAATTGGGGAATGGCTGAACAAGCTGTGGTATATGCATGTTATGGAATACTATTGTGCTATAAGAAATGAGGAGCAGATGGTCTTCATATTTACCTAGAGAGGCTTATACAAACTGATGCTGAGAGAGAAGAGTAGAACCAGGAGAAATTTGTACACAATTACAGACACGACATATGTGTGATGACCAACTTTGATAGACTGGACTCTTCTCAGCAATGCAGTGATATAAGTCAATCCCAAAAGACTCAGGATGGAGAGAAATATGTGCATCCAGAGAAAGAACTGAGTTTATATCCATGTGGAAGCAAAATACCTGATCTTTTTCCTTCTCTTGTTTGGTTTTATGTCCTGTTTACCATTTTTCATTCCATATGATATAATCCATCTTTATAACCTGACTAATGTATAATGTGAAAGTATTTGCAGATCCTATACTTGACTATTGCTGCCATGGGGAGGGAGGGGGACAAAATGTGAAACTCAAGGAATTGTGGAATTGAATCCTGTAAACTAAAAGGAAACAAACAAATTAATTAAAAAATTAAAATTAAAAAAAGACTTCATTTTATAGAGGAGGAAACATTTAGCAACTAGTCCACATTCTTGAGTCTCTTCCTATTTCAGGTCTTTAAAAATCAGTCCTGAAATTGAACTGGCTTTCCCTTTAATTGGCCACTACTGTTGGAGTGGGGGGCTACTCAGAGTCTCAAAAGCAAGCTCCTTTATTCTGCATTAGTAGCTGGATTCTCAGAATCCCCAGCGCCAATCCCATCTGCTGTGACTCTCTGCCTCATAATTATCTGAGCAAATCATAACGACCAGGCTTTTATTTGCAAGTCAATGTAGCAAATTTACATCAGGATGCACTTTTAGCTACTCTATATTGTGAATCCAGGTTTCAGAGTTTAATAAAGTTGGGGTCCCTATTATTTCTGGGCAAATTACTTTGGACTCCCAGCATTATTTAAGCTAACCCTACCGTCTTTATCCAGCAAGCATCCTTTGTGTCTGCAGCCAATCTGGCAACAGATAAGGAATGAGCAAGGATCTTGAGTGGTGTTGGGGTTATTTCCAGGTGTTTTCATTTCCTTTTGTTTTTTCAATCATTCAAACAATGCAGACAGTGAGATCTAAAAGGAAATGTGGGCTCAAAAAATTAGTATGGATTATTAAAATTGGGAGATGTTAGTAAGGTGTTGAATATATCTTTTCATTCACATAATCAATCAATCTCTTTATATCGGCCACTCTCTCTCCCTTCAGGAACTGAAATATTTGTAAATGAATAAACCTACTGCCTGCCTGCAAGTATAAATCTACAGCCTGCCTTCGAGTAAACTGGATTTTAAGACTTGTTTAAAAAAAAACCAATGAAGTTGAACCAACTAGATATGATATACAGCTTCAATTTTCAATTATTAGTTCATTCATTAAATAAATAGGAAATAACTTTGACCATTTCCTTCCTTTAGGGCCCAAGGGCAGTCCCTGACATTCTCAATACTCAGAGCTCTCCAGCACAGATTAAGAAGAAGAGGAAGGGAAGAGCCTGAGTATAGCATAATAGGAGCCAGGCTGGAGACCACCCAGAAGTAGATATAGGCAGCCCATATGGTGTAATAATAGTTAATACTAATTGCCATCATTTATATATCCATAAAGGTCTAAGGATTATAAGGGACTTAAGGTTTGCAAAGCACTTTATTTGTGTTATTTCATTTAATCAATCTGAGTAAAGGCTACTTATTATTAACCCCATTTCACGCAAGTGGAAACTGAGGCAAACAGAGATTAAGTTCTTTGCCCAGGATCACATAGCTATTAAGTATCTAAAGCAGCATTTGAACTCAGGCTTCTTGACTCCAAGGCCAGAAGTTTTATCTATTCTACCACCTGTAAAGTAGGCGTATGGGAGAGTCCTGGGTTTGGAGCTGAAAAACCCTGGTAAAAGTTCTGAAATTTGCTCCTTTTTTACTTTAGGAAAGTCCTTGGCCCGTATCTGGTTTCCTTCTTAGTTTTTTTCTCCATAAAATGAAAGGCTTGGAATCGATATGGTTCAGGATATTGATGGAGCTGGGGAGGTGGGAGATAAGCCTCCACATTTCCACGATGCTAGGACTGTTGTAAGAAAGGAAAATACGGGAAAGATACAGGTACACTGGGGTTAACTTTGTCCCCAAAGGGATTGATCAAAGACCAGTTATGAGACCTTTGGACAAGAGAGTCTGAGTCATTTTTAGGGGGTTGTCAGGCAGCTCCTTGAGACCCCAAGGTGCCTCCTTACTGACTTCCTTCTGATCTTCTTGTTGTCTCCTTTTTAATTTTCTAACTAGTGGCTTTTATTTTTATCTTTAAGATAAAACTACCTTAAGAATTGCTTCTACTTGAGGGTATTACAATAGATAGGACTAAATAAAAAGGGCTGTCTGTTTACACCCTATAGCTCTGACTGATCTATTGGACCAGAAGCACAATAGCAACCCTGGCAGATAGACTCTATGATTGTTAAGGTTTCTTCCAGGTATAAATCTTATGATCTGACAGCTCAACCATTAAGCAGACCTTTTCCTGGTGCAGACAATGCCCCAGAAGCCAAGAGATGGCAAAGGCTCGCTCACTCAGATCACCCAGGGAGTCGGGAAGCACTTCTCTCTTAAACTTCTTCAGGCAAAGTAGGAACGCATTTATTTTTTAACCCTTTCTGAGTAAGTTTACATATGCCTTTGGGAAGTTGAACAGCCTTGAATGACTGGAAAATTCCTGGTGATCATAGGATCATAGTGTGATGTACTGTCTCTGTAAGAACCCCAATTGCTCCATATAACACTATGAGCTGTCTACAATTGGCTCATTGTCTGATCCACGTTCATAGCAGTTCTGCCCTGAGAAGGGTAGTTATGAAACAAATGAATGGCGTATGATTATTCGCCCAGTGGGAAGAAAGAAAAATGGGAGAAAGAAAACTCTCTAAGCATAGGCTGAGGGCTTGGGATCCCTTACACCAGGAAGGGCACTTTCTCCTGAGTGATCCCAGGACTCTCCTTTGTCCTCTTGCCATGAACAAAGGGACACAAGGAAAAACCAAGGACGAGTCAACCACCGGCGCTGGTGAAAAATAAGAGTCGGTGAATCAGATTCAGTCTTTAACAAAACAAAAGGAAATGGCGCCAGGTGCCGCCCAGCAGAAGTAAGGCAGGGGACGGAGCTAAGGACTGCCAGGTTCTCCTTGTAGCGATTTTGTCCAGTTTCCTAATGGACTCCACATGGGTGAGTGTGGATGATGAAAACAAAACAAACAACCATGGCCTTATACCTTAGTACTTACTCCTAGCTTTCACCTTTCCCATCATCCCTGAGGCCTGGGCTTGAGTAGGGCAACTGTCTCTATCAGAATGGAACTGTTGGTATGATAAGGCGCAAGGTAGAAGCTGAGTCACCCCCTTCCTCTCTTACGTTCTTCTTTTTTCTTGGGCTCTCCTTTTAGTACAGCTCTATTCTCAAAATATGGGATATTTCCTTGCCTCAGGAGACAGAGAAAAAACTCCAAATCCCAAATTGGGATGTGGGTCCAGGACCTGCTTCCCTTCTAAAGAGGATATGTCACATTCATATGAAATGGGCATTATGAACTGTTTCTAGAAGATTCTTGTCACATGAAGCATTTTGGTTCTGGAAGATACCTCAGAGGTTGCCGAGTGCCTCATTTTAGAGATGAGAAAACTGAGACCTAAAGAAGTGCCCCCCCCCAAAAAAAAGAAAAAAAGTAAAAAAAAAAAGTGCCCAAGGTCACATGGAATAAATGTCATATTCTGAAACTTTAACATACGTGGTTAAAACCAGCTCATTATCTACTTTACCAGCCTTTGCCTAGTATTAATGTCCCCTATGGCAGGAAACCACTGGTCAATATCTAAATCCAGGTAAACTGAGAGGCAAAAATTCCAGCTTTAATAACACCTTGCATTTGTATCCTGTTTCTACGGATACATGGTCTCACTGATCAGAGTTCAATCCCTCCATGCCTCCTTATTATGTGTGATTATTAATCATGTCTTGTATCTTTACTTTCCAAAATCTTTTCACTTTTTTCTCTCCTTCAATCTTCACAACCATCTGATAAAGGGGAAACACAGCTCTGGAAGAAAGCAGTCACAGCAAGAAAAGCGAATGGGGCTCATCAAGAGGCAGAGATGGGACAAGAGCTCAGATTTCCATCCATCCTCCAAATGAAAAGAACAATAACAAAACAATAAAAAAAGAATGCCTGGGAATAGCTCTGACCAAGCACTGACCCAAAGTGATACGAGAATAAAACATCTCTCAAGGCTTTGCAGAAGGACCGTGGGTACAGAACACTGCACATAATGTAGAATTCTTAGATAAAGTGTTTAGTTTTGGGTTTTTGGGGGGGGAAGGGAATTTGGTTTTCCTTTTTGGAGGGGGGAGGGCAGGGCAATTGGAGTTAAGTGACTTGCCCAAGGTCACACAGCTAGTAAGTGTTAAGTGTCTGAGGCCACATTTGAACTCAGGTCCTCCTGACTCCAGGTCTGGGGCTCTATTCACTGCCCCATGTAGCTACCCCTAGTGTTTACTTTTGAAAAACTTTTTTTTCTTTTGTCCTTTCTTTCAGTTAGAGATGGTTCTCTGGAAGGGGGCAGGGAGAGAGAATGCAGTATGAAATAGAGTTGATGCAAAATCAAAAGATAAAAATTCATTTAAAAAATAGAAATGATCATGAGACTTAGAAACCATGGTTCTAATGTCAATTGTGACCTAGATATCTTGACCTTGGGTCAAGTTACTCCTTTTCACTAGGACTGTATTTCCTTACCTGTAATACAAAAATATCAAGACTAGATCATTTCTAACATGCATTTCAATTCTAACATTCTGTGATTTGCTAATGATTCTTTTAATTTTTCTCAAAAGCCAATAATATCCACCATTTTGCCAGATTCAACAAACGTATTCTCAGAGTCAAATCAACTAATCACCAGGTTGAAAACCAATACCAAGAACTGATTTCAATTCAGTTCAATTCAGCAAACACTTACAAAGAATCTGTTCTTATTGATTGTGATTCCTGCATGCACAAATAACTCAACATCTGTACCACGAATGGACCTCTTTCCAGGGTTTATGGATATTTGTGGTTTGTGAATGGCCCTCAACATTGTCCCACATTTGGTTAGGGCTGGTCACCCCAATTACAAAGATATGTGCTGTCCTACATTTCCCGATATGAGGCACTATTTGGGGTTTTTTTGTAACTATTCACAAAAGGTTCAATAAGACAGAAACAAGAGAAGTACAGACGAACATGACCAGGCACTTGGAATGCATTGTGCCTGGGTTAATTGGATCTACATGGATTCAATAGAGACCCAACTTTGAGGTCATCTAAAAAAGCCTCACCTCAATACCCACCCTCAGCATATTCACCAGGCATTTGTCAGATGAACAGATAGATAAGCCTGGGGCAAAGCGGAAGGCGTGGGGGTTTGCAATCATCCTTTGTGGCTCTCAGAGAAATGGCTCTTCTTGGTTTCAGGTTTAACCCTCTACCACACCAAGCATTTTGAGTTATGGGGCAGGGGTAAGAGTGCTCAATATAGAAATCTAAGGGAGTCATCTGGACTTTTTTAAACTAAATATTTCAAGAGAAAAGGTCCTGCTCATTTGGAAGCATTTCTTGTTGATGGCAAATAGATGTAAAATCTAATTCTGGAGGTCCTTTTCAAAGCTAACTGAAAGAAGTGCCCACCTAATTCATTGAATTAGTATAATTCAGAAATATCTCTTTTGGACTGGTGCTAGGTAAGAACTGCTCAGACACATGTCAGCCTCTCTGCCTTTTCTTTCTACAGACCCTAGCCCAAAGGGAAGAGAGGAATTTGCAGGTAGCACATTCCCTTCTCTGAGACCTTTCTCAATCTTCCCCTGGGTCTTGGGGAAGGTTTATGGTAATTAAAGTGATTAAATTCATCCTTTCCTGAGAGATAGCTAGACAGCTTAATTTTCCCTAAGTGCTAAGCATTCCTTTCATCAAAATATGCCATTTTTATCAACTCCTGTTAAAGAGAAATTGAAATGTGAATAATTTGACAGGAAGAGATCTTTCTTTTATAGCACAACAGACAATTTTATCTGCCTCAAAAAAAAAAAAGTTACTTATAGTAGCTGTTGAATTTTTAGTTCCGATGGTCCCTAAGGCATTTTTCCCTATAATCCAGTTTACATTTTTTCTCTCTCATTTCTGAAATAGTAATGGTAATGTTTACAGGTGAGAGGGAACATGGCATTACACATGGAGAGCTGGCTTTAAATGGGTTACACACTGAGTTCAAATTTTGCCCCTAAAACATACCAACTGTGTGATTCTAGTCCAGGCCCCTCTCAAAGTCTAATATGCTCTGTTTTGATGGATGAAGTTCTTCACTGGGAGGTCCCTACCAATGAAATCAAGTCTGATTAAAAAACCAAAGAAAGTATAAGTAACTTTCTCTCCTCCCTATGCCCCAAATGCAAGCACATTCAGTTTCTCTGTATGTCCTTCTATAACTTCACTAATCAGTATTCAAGCTGCAATAAGAACCTCTTTCCTCCCAGAAGCCTTCTCTGACCATCTCAGTTTATACTAATCTCTCCTCTGGATTTCATAGTATGCATAGTTTGGATTCAAAGTGTAGTCAGCATTGGATTATATATTGTTTATCATTTTTTTTCACAAGCTTAATTTTTACTTCCTACCTTGATTGGAAAGTTCTATTAAATGAGAGGATTAGGATCAGTGTTTCTCAAAGAGGTGAAATTTTGGATGTTGTGTTACTGCAGATAGGTCATTTGTAAGTAACATTAAATATTGATTTTGCTTACTCAGCATACAAATCACAGTATTCACAAAATAAATAAAATTTGTCTGTTGAGATGAACATCAGACCTTGAACTTGCAAAGAACTCAACAAAAACAAGGGCTCAGGGGACAGCCAGGTGGCCCTAGAGTCAGGAGGACCTGAGTTCAAATATGTCCTCAGACACTTTACACTTACTAGCTGTGTGAACTTGGGCAAGTCACTTAACCCCAATTGCCCTGACTTCCCCCCTCCAAAACAAAACAAAACAAAACAAAACAAACAAACAAACAAACAAAAAGGCTCAGGAAGGAAGGAAGAAAAAAGAAGGAAGGAAAACTGAGAACCAGTGGATTAGATAACACATAAACTCTCTTCCATCCTTAAATTTTGGGATACTGTCATCCCTGAAGGCAACAAGTAAGAAGAAAGTTGTTTTTTGTTTGTTGGTTGGTTGGTTTGGTTTGGTTTTTTTCCCCTTGAGCAGGGAGGCAGTTTTGAGGTGTCATCATGCCATATCACCAGGCTTGAACTCCAGGCTAAATGGGTTCATATAAAATAGATACAAAATAGGTAATTTGGGGGGAGAGGGGAGTGAAGCTGCACAGACAGCTGGAGGGATCAGAAACAGCCTCAACATAGGAGGTGATACATAAAACTGAGGTTCAAAGAGACCTAGAAGCTAAATGGTGAAATTGAGAAGGGAATTCAATCATGGCAGGGGTATGCTGGTAAATGTTTAACAATAGGCTCTCTAGAAAAAAATGTATAGCACAGCACACTTTTAAATTTAATTTCTGTTATTAATATCTTGCTTATCACTTTCTTAAGTCTGGATAACCAGCAAAACAATACATCATGTGCTATTATGTAGCCTTTGTAGGTTTTCAAGATGCAAATGCTCTGGTTAAAAATTTTACAATTGGCTGTCCTGAGCTCCTTCAAGCTGGCTCACACAGCCCTCACTCACTTGGATCCATTTCACCTGCATGTCATGGCATCACCTCCTTGATGTCATGGTCCTTGAAAAACAGTAACAGCCCACTGCTGGTACCAGACATGGGAGACAACCTTTGCAAAGGTACACAGAAAGAAGATGAAATGTCACCTGTGGGGAACAGCGACAAGGCCAGTCTGGCTGGGTGGTAAAGTTTGTGAAGGAGAGTCCTTCATTCGACAATAAGCATTTATAAAGCACTTGTGTGCCTGAAGTAGGAGTTCAGGATAAAAGGGCAGGCAAAAGTAATGTGTAGGATTTATTATGAGATCTTTTTTTTTTTTACTAATTTATTTATTTTGAGTTTTCAACATTCATTTCCACAAGATTGCTCCAGATTTTCTCCCCATCTCTCCCCTCCCCCCAACCCCAGATGGCAAGCATTGTGATTTCCCTTCCCCCACTCTGCCCTCCCTCCCCTATCCTCTCCTCCCTTACTTTCTCTTAGGGCAAGATAGGTTTCTGTACCCCATTGCCTGCATATCTTATTTCCCAGTAGCCTGTAAAAACAATTTTTAACATTTGTTTTTAAAAATTTGACCTCCAAATTCTCTCCCTTCTTTTCTCCTCACAAACCCTCATTGAGGAGGCAAGCAATTCAGTGTAGGTTATCCATGTGTAATTCTTCAAAACACTTCCATAATAGTCGTGTTGTGAAAGACTAACTATATTTTCCTCCATCCTGTCCCGCCCCCCTCACTTATTCTATTTTCTGCTTTGACCCTGCCCCTCCCCCAATCTGCCCTCCCTTCTATCATTTCCCCGCCCTTAACCCCCTCTGTCTAACTTTCCTGTAGTGTAAGATACCTGAGTATGTATTATTAGATCTTTAAAAAAAAGAAAATGCAAGTGTTGTGAATGGTTTCATAGAATATCTGCTTTGTAAAATAAAAATTTGTTTACGTGGTATAGACAGTATGGTAAGTAGGCATAATAGTTTCTCTGGTTTTTTGGAGGAATGTTTAAGTTCAAAATTGCTCCTTTTTAAAGAAAGGTAAAAATATAGTCTGCCCTCAAGGAGCTCACATTTCAATGGAGGAGACAAAATGCAAATAACTATATTCATATTATGTTGTTGTTTAGTTATCCTCACTCATGATGGACTTTTTGTGATACTATTTAAGGTTTTCTTGGCAAAGATACTGGAATGTTTTGCCATTTCCTTCTCCAGATTATTTTATAGATGAGGAACTGAAGCAAGCAGGGTTAGGTGACTTGCCCAAGGTCACACAGCCAGTAAGAGTCTGAGGACAGATTTGAACTCGGGAAGATAAGTCTTCCCGATTCTAGGCCTGGCACTCTATTCAAGCTGACCAACAAAGGAGACACAGAATCATTTAAGGTGCAGGTGTGAGGAGAAATGGAGGCTCAGGAAAGGCAAACTCTTGGGAATGGTCCTCTAGTACTTTGACAGATCAGTGGACTCGCCAAGCCTTCTCATCTGGTGTGATTAGTTTATATCTTTTCACAAAATCACTCACTGTATTAGCCAATACCATTTAAACCTCACTCTCAGTCTGTTAGGATTTCACTGCAACACTCAGTCTATCTGTCATTCCTCACTCTCGCAACATAAGTGATACTTCCTTTTCCAGTCATAACTCTCATTCACGATGCCATGTATATCCCTTCTCACTTAGCTCTAGTACTGATTCATAAGACGTCTCCTCCAGATGAGTAAATCCCTACCACAGTCTGTAATTTCATGGAACTACCAAACTGACTTCACCCCTGCCTCCCGTAGTGAGTCTAGATTTTCCCAACTCCTCCCCAGTAACATTTCCACACTTTAGTGCTCTTCTCCTCTCCACATACCTCCTCTTTCCAGCTCCATTTTATGTGTTGTCTTCCCCTATTCAAATGTAAGTTCCTTGAGGATGGTGACTAATTTTTTTTGTCTGTATTTGTATTCCTGGAACTTAACACAGTGCCTGGCACATGTTAAGTACTTAATACATGTTTTTTTCTGTCTACCTAAACATCCGTCTATTTGCTACCTACTCCCACCATAGTGTATCCACTTCATGCCTTTTATATCTCCAGGCCATGCCTATTAACTAGAGATGAACTCCAAGGTTCTGTTCTGGTCATGCTTCTATTTTCCCTCTAGAACATCTTGCCTGCTGATCTTAGCTGCCGTGGATTCAAACAGCTTATCTATGAAGAGGATTCCTATCTCTACATACCTGGTCCTCACCTCCTTTTTGAGCTCTAATCTTGAACTACCAATTGCCTCTTGAACATCTCAAATTGGATGTTCCATAGACATCTCAAACTCAACAAATCCAAAACCGAATTCATTTTCATTTCTCCAAAATCCTACCCTCTTCCAAACTTTCCTATTATTCTTTTTTTTTTCTTTTTGCTTTTTGGAGGGGGGAAGGTAGGGCAATTGGGGTTAAGTGACTTGCCCAAGGTCACATGGCTAGTTTTACGTTAAGTGTCTGAGACTGGATTTGAACTCAGGTCCTCCTGATTCCAGGACTGGTGCCCTATTCACTGCACCACCTAGTCACCCCCTTTCCTATTATTCTTAAGGGTGCCATCCTCCTCCTCATCCCTAGATTCATAACCTTAGATTATTTTTAACTCCCTTCTCAACTCACCTCATCTCTCAGCATTTGCCCTATACAATCCCATCTCTCTTCTCCCACCCCGATGGAGGCCCTCATCTCTTTATCGCTGTTCTACTGCAGTAGCCTGCTTCTGGTCGCCCTCTCTCAAATTCCTCCCTGTTCCAATCCATCCTTCTCTCAGTGACCAAAATGATTGTTCGATGGTGTAGGTCTAACCTCCCTTGACACTCTACTGCTCAATGAGCTCTAGTTACTGAGCTCCTGTTACTTCAAACATAAAATCCTAACTTTGACACTTAGATTTTCATTGATGATGGCAGTTTAGCCAGAAATACAATGAGCTCTTCTTCCGTCCCACTCTCACCCCACCTCCCACCCCCCCAAAACTCCAAACTGACTGAGATGACATAGTAGACTGAGTCCTGATCAGTAAATCCAAGGGAAAAAAATCACAGTGAGTCATTTTTCCAGCCCAAGTCAGCATAGAGACATAGATAGAGAGGTCTACAGATACTGGAGACAGGGTCTGACCAAGCTGGCCAAGCAAAGCATTCAACACAGGGAGAGGCTGTGTACCAGAGCCAGAGGAAGTCCCAGATCCAGCAGAGAGGGGCTTAAACTTGTGCAACGTTCAGTACAGGTACCAACTGGCAGTTTTGTCACCCTACCCAGAGGTCATGACCTGCACATAGGAATGGTGTTCAAGGGTAAGGAGTTGTTGTGAGACATAAGCTGTGTACTAAGAAAGGAGTAAGCTCAGAAGTGAACTGCAACTGGGTGACTTGAACCCTAGAAGCAGAATGGGGTCTCAGTTCCAGCCTCCATAGGATTTAGCTACCATCCCTATATTTAAATAAGCAGTGAGCTTGGAATACAATATTCCAGAAGGCCAAACATGTAGGCTTATAACCAAGAATAACTTGCCTAGAAAAACATGAATATTATCCTACAGGGGGAAAAATAGAATTTTAATGAAATAGAGGATTTCCAAACATTTCTGATGAAAAGATCTGAGCTGTACAGAAAATCTGAAGTGCAAACACAGGAGTGAAGAGAAATGTAAAAAGACAAAGCTGAGTGAACTAAGGGACTAAACAAAGATTATTTATATTCTAATATGAGTAGAGGATACACGTGTCCTCTCTGAACCCTCTGATTCATCAAAGATCATAGGAGTCGAATTAAACGAAAGTTCTAGGAGTGGTTGTTATTTCTTGATAACCTTAAAAGAAGAATGGAAAGGTCAACAAGAGAGAGTACATTAGAGGAAAAAAGGATAAATAATCAGAGTACACAAATAGAAGTCTATACAAAACAAGAAAGAAGGGATGGGGGAGTAGGAGACGCTTGACCCTCACTCGCCTGAACCGATCAAAGGAGGAAAGACTATCCACATACACACAGTTGGGAACAGAAGTACATTTCATTCAGCATAGAAATAGGAGGGAAAGGAAGGAGAGAGAAAGGGGAATTAAAAAGGAGGTAGATTAAGGGAGAGATTAATCCTAAGAAAAACAGATTCTTTTTTTTTTTTTGCTTTTTGGAGGGCAGTTGGGGTTAAGTGACTTGCCTAAGGTCACACGGCTAGTTTTTGTGTTATGTGTCTAAGGCCAGATTTGAACTCCTCCTGACTCCAGGGCCAGTGCTCTATTCACTAGACCACCTAGTAGTGCAGAAAAACAAATTCTACATAAGAGTGTGCAGATAGGTTCTTTGCTCCTCTGTGGAGGCAAAGAATTGATAAGTGAGGGGGTGTTCATCAATCAAGCAATGGCTGAAAAAGTTACAGTGTATAAATAAGAGAAAATACTAAGGTGCTGCAAGAAACGATGAAGGGAATGGTTTCTGAGAAGATTTATGTGGAGTGGTACAGAATAAAATGAGCAGAAGCAGGGAAACAATTTATACAATGAAAACAATATTATAAAGACAAGAACTTTATACATTTTATTTATTAAATTTATACATTACTCTTCTCTTACTTTATGATCCAGCAATACTTGCCTTCTTGCTGTTCTTTAAAGAAGACATTCACCATCCCATCCAGTAATAACTCCATTCCAATAATAATACTCAACTAAAAGTGTTCTTGGGGATGGCTAGGTGGTGTAGTGAATAGAGCACCAACCCTGGAGTCAGGAGGACCTGAGTTCAAATGTGACCTCAGACACTTAACACACAAAAAAAAAACTAGCTGTGTAACCCTGGGCAAGTCACTTAACCCCAATTGCCCTACAAAAAGCAAAAAAAAAAAAAAGTGTTCTTTCAAAGGTTAAAAAAAAAAGACATTCAGACACTCTTCTTGGTGCCTTTTCACTAGCTGTCCTGTTTCTGACTTTCTTTTCCTGCTGTTCTCTGCTTCCTGGCCTCCCTGGCTTCCTTGAAGACCCAGCTCAGATCCCACCTCCTTCAGGGAGACTTTCCCTGTCCTCATTGTTTGTAGACTTGTACTTGTGCACCTTGATTATATGGGATCATTTTTCCAACCTCCCTCTTCCTTTCCTCCCTTCATATATTCTTCTCCATCTCCCTTTCCATTCTTCTTTCCCTGTACCTCATGTTAGTGACTTCCTTTGAGATCACTTTTCATACAGATAGTCACTTGCATATTGAATCTTAGAATGGGAGTTTCTTGAAGGCAGGAACTGTGTCTTTGCCTCTTTTTGTATTCCTAGCACTTAGTGCCTGGTACATAATAAATGCTTAATAAATGTTTATTGATGTGATCATAGAGTTTTGATTCTTTGAAAATTGTAGTTTCCATGATTTGAAGTCATATAGAATTACTGGAAAAATCTCAGTGCTGACAAGATGAATGTCTGTGTCAAGAAGCAGACTGAAATCATTGAAATTGCTGCCCAGCTTCCCAAATGCGTTCCAGTCCATTCTGTTCATTTGTAGGCTCAGCTTATTGTCCATCTGAAGTAACTTTTGTAAGATTTATGAAGTGAAGAATTAGCTCAATGGGCTGTTCAATCTAAGGCAAGACGCAATCTGGATATTGGATTTGGGATCAGAAAGACCTAGGTTTAAATGAATTCCACATTGTCCTTAGCCTCATCATGGCAGTTGAGGGAGAAATCTCTGGCCATCTTTGAGGGAGACTCAGAGGGTCTCATAAGGTCTGGTGAGAGGTTGAAATCGGATGATGCGTGCTAAGTACTTTACCAACACTAAGACGCAAATTAAATGTGTTTGTTATTATTCAGCCTCTTGTTTCTCCCATATGGATGGCTAAGCTGACATCTTTTGTGCTTATGGATCTCAATGGGGAGGCAGAGTAATGTAGTGGATAGCGTGCTGGACTTGAGTCAGGAAGACTTGAGTTTTAATCCCTGCCCACTTATGAGCTGTGAAACCACTCTTTGGACAGGGGTGGCTAGGTGGCTCAGTGAACAGAGAACCAGACTTGGAGTCAGGAGGATCTGAGTTCAAATCCAGCCTCAGACACTTAACACAAAAACTAGCCATGTGACCTTGGGCAAGTCACTTAACCCCAATTGCTCTCCAAAATATATAAAAACAAATAAATAGACTCTTTGGACTTCTGTTTCTGCATCTCTCCAAAACGACAGAGTTGGACTAAATGATTTCCAATGTCTCTTATAAATCTTTGATACTAACTCTGAGATGTGATAGGGGCAGCTAAGTAGTGCAGTGAATAAAGCATTTGGCCTGGAAGCAGGAAGATCCAAGTTCAAATCTGGCCTCAGACACTTAAAACTTACTAGCTGTGTGACCTTGGCCAAATCACTTAACCCCTATTTGCCTCAGTTTCTCATCTGTAAAAGGGAGACACGGTAGAGAAGGAAATAGCAAACCATTCCAGTATCTTTGCCAAGAAAAACCCATGTACAAAAGTCCATGGATTCACATGAAGTAAAACACAACTAAACAACAACAACATCATGATACAATCAAGTAATAGCCCTGGGGATGCAAGAGAGCTTAAGGTTACTAAATATTTGTCCCAACTAAAATCCTACCCTCTACAGGAGGCCTTTCTAGACACCTCTTAATTCTAGTGCCTTGCCTCTCTTTGATTATTTCCAATTTATCCTCTATGTATCTTGCTTGGACATAGTTTGCATATTGTCTTCTCCATTAGGTGGGTCTCCAGTCATCCTGATCTGTAGCTTGCCAGGGGAGCCAGAGGAGAAAGTGAGGCTGGTGACTTTTTTTTTCATTTTTCGAATGCTTTATTAACTTCTGATTTACATCATTCATTTCTGCCAGATTTTAAGTTAAAAATTTTCTCCCCGTTTTTCCCCGACCCACCACCCCAAAATAGCAGTCCCACAGGATATCCTCTCCTCCAATCTGCTTTCTCCCATATTTTCTCCCATACCCCTTTCGACTTTTCCATTAGGGCATGGTGGATCTCTATGGCCCAGTGCCTGTATATCTTATTTCCCAATTACATGTAAAACAGTATTAGTAATAGTATATATATTTAAACATTTGATTTTAACAATGAATTCCAGATTCAATCCCTTCCTCCCTTGTCACCCATCCTTACTGGGAAGATAAGCAGTTCAGTATAGGTTGTACATGTGTGGCTAATGCAAAACAATATAACATAGTAGATATATTGTAAAAGACTGACTATATTTCCCTCCGTCCTATCCCACCTCCCACTTGTTCTATTCTCTACCCTTTCCAAAAGTGTGTGCTTCCAACTTCCTTCCCCCCCAGCCTGCCCTCCCTGCCATCATACCCTTCCGCCTTACTCTCCTATAGGGTGAGATACCCTATTTAGTGTGTAATTTCATTCCCTCCCCAAGCCAAATTCAATGGGAATAAGGTTGACCCATTCCCTTTTGCCTTCCTATTCTTCCCCTCCATTGTACCCATTTTCCCTTGCCTCTTCTATATTGAGATAGTTTACCCCCATTCTGTCTCTCCCCATCTTCTCTCATTATATTCCTCTCTCCCCTCTTAATTTCACCTTTTAAGTATCATCCCTTCCTGTTAAGTTGGTCCTGTGCCCTCTATCTATGAATAACTGTAAACATATATATAGTTCACATATATATTCACATGCCAATATACCCTCATATATAGACATATATATATATATATATTTCTATTCCCTTCAACTATTTTCATATTGAAAAAAGTTTCATCAGTTACAATTATTGTTTTTCCATGTAGGAATGTTAATAGTTCAACTTTGATAAGTTCCTTATGATTTCTTTTCCCTGTTTACCTTCTCATTCTTCTCTTGCTTCTTGTATCTGAATGTCAAATTTTCTATTCAACTCTGGTTTTTTCATCAAGAATGCTTGAAAGTCCTCTATTCCCCTGAATGACCATATTTTGCCCTGAAACATGATACTCAGTTTTGCTGGGTAGGTGATTCCTGGTTTTAATCCCAGCTCCTTTGCCCTCCGGAATATCACCTTCCAAGCCCTTCGATCCCTCAGTGTAGAAGTTGCCAGATCCTAAGTTATCCTGATTGTGTTTCCACAATATTCAAATTGTTTCTTCCTGGCTGCTTGTAATATTCTCTCCTTAATCTGGGAATTCTGGAACCTGGATATAATATTCCTAGGAGTTTTCTTTTGGGGATTGTTTTTCAGGAGGTGATCAGTGGATTCTTTCAACCTCTATTTTGCCCTCTGGTTCTAAAACATCA